>NC_071278.1:7365011-7457511 GCF_023375685.1 Ictalurus furcatus
TACCCTTATTAAGCACTCCAGCAGGATGCTTTCTCAAGTCAGTCCCTCTGGTGTCTTCAAATCCATTCCTTACAGAAATATAAATTCCGCCTTATATTCCTTGAGCTCAGTTCTCCCCACTCAAGCACATGAGGATTTCCCATTTTTCAACATTTTACAAAATCTTAAGCAGTTTTAGGCATCTAAAGATATAGAAATAATTGTGATTTAGAATTTGTATTTGTAATCATTTTTCCATGTATGTTGTCTCCCAGGACAGAGTTTGCTGTCAAATTTTTTTTTTTGAGAGGGGGGAAAAAAAAAACAGTGCCGTGGCGGGCATTTGTCAGCATGGTTTGGTTCCACTTGTCCCCTTACTGGAAAGGGTCACTGTAAATCAATACAAGCTTATTCTGACTGATACGAATGATGTTGATCGTATGATTCACCATGGCCTTCACCGTATCTCATCACCCAGACATTTTGCAACCCAGGCACTCTGAATTGACATTTTAGACCGTGCCCTCGAACCACCATCAACAGTCGAGGGAACGTCTTTTGGAAGAACGGTGTCCATCCCGCTGGTACCGTTCTGGAAACTTCTAGAAGGCGAAAGCTGTTCTGGCGGCGGAGCTGAAATCGTTTCCTTTAATATGTCTCGAGTCTGTATTTATTTAAGAATTCGGGGCTGACTGAGAATGACTGTGATTGATGGTAGCACAGAATGTGTGTGTTTTCGTGTGATAGAGACATCGCCCCCCCTCCCTCTTCTCCCTCCCTTCTTTGTCTTCTCCCTCTAGGGGAAATTGCTCCTCTGGCAACCAACAAACCAAGTAAACAGCTTACAATATGTCCAGCATCCCTGAAAGCTCTCAAACTCTGCTCCCGTCCAAGCAAAACGACTCCGTAAGGCCAACATTTCCAGGTCCAGACTTATATTCCGTTATTTAAATGACTGCACAGTGGTTTGTACTGTCCAGCGTGAGCCTACAATATTATTTTCACAAATGTATATTTTGACCATTTTTTTAGACATTTTTTTAGACTGTTCTCTTTTGTGTCGATACGCGTAGTGTTTTGGACATTTTTTTTCTTTTTCATTGTTCTTTGTGTTGCTTTTTATTTCCTTATATTCCCCTCAATGTCTTTATATCCTTTATGTTCTCACGTGTGCTGTAGAACACTACGGCTAATTGCTATCTGGGTCTGAATGGCGTAGGCTCCATGTCTGCATCATCTGTGCATGTATACGTGTTGGGGGTGAGTATGACTAAGCAGCTGTATTGTTGGGGTCCGGGGTGTTATTGTTCAGCGAGTGGGTGAGTGTACGGTGGAGATTGGACTGCCGGCTGGAAGGGCGGGGCTGAGTTTTTTTTTTTGTTGTTTTTTTTTTTTATCAGAAGACCGGATTCTGCCCTATAATTAACCCTCTCCCTATCTCTTCCACACTACAGATGGTGCCTGCAGTCCATATGGCCTCTAATCCTGTCATTGGCATTCTTCTCGCAACGCTGCATCCTCTAGCCTTTGCTCCTGCACCTCCTTTCCCTCCTCGTTTCCCTCCTCCCAAGTCCTCTCAGCTCTCTAACAATGCCTTTTTGACATGGAAAATATGACATTTGCTCAGCTTAAGGATTTGGATGCAGTGTGCACATAAATGATGAATGCCTGCTAACACTGTTGAGAAGGCCAGCAAGGGGGGAGGGGTGGGGAAGTACTGGATATTTAAAATCTTTATTTTAAAAGTAGAATTTTTATTTTCATAATTTACATATATATATTTGAAATAAATATACACTTTCAAACATCCTCCTGAAGGAGGCTGTTAGCGTGACGTGGTGATATATACAACTGTATTTGTATGTGAGCAAGTAGAATGAATGTAAATAGGATGAAACATATAAATGAGATGTATGGAAATATGTTAAATGTTGTTTGTGTTTTTTTTTCCCCAGAACGTTTTTCTTCAGCTAATCTTCTTTGGTTTGTACTTTTGACACAATCTTTGATAGGCTATGATCAGGTGGGGTTAAACCAGGCTGAATTATTTTATTTCTTACTTCTCAACCCCTCCTTCCCTGAGTCGAACCCCTTCCCCTATTCCCTGCTGAATTCGGAGACAAAGAAGGCCCTAATTAGCCAAGATTGGAGGCAGATGGGGCTTCCTGCACTGATTCAGCACCCCCACCCCTCAAATGCCATGCACTGCACCTCTCTAATTACATTTCCATCACAATCACCTTTGCACACAGCCCCCTTGCTTTCTGACCTCTGCTTTTGCTTCGCCCTCTTTCTTTTCTTCTGTTCCCTTTGTGCTTGCTGTTGCCTTCTCTGCCCTCGGTCCCACCCTCTCTCCTCCCTTCCCTCTGTCCCGTCTGTCACTTCCTCGCGTTCCCTTCTTTCGTCCTGCGGCTCACTTGTCAGCAGGATGATGCAGGAGCGTGGGGTCAAAGTGCTCTTACCTTGATTGTTTTTGTTTGCAGTTTGAGACCGTTGAGCGTGTTGATGGCCTTGTCGGCATCGTTAGGGTCAACGTAGTTTACGAAGCCATAGCCCAAGCTCTGACCTGTAAACATAACAGAAAACCGTGAGCTACAGCCTGATAAGAGGCACGGCGTATCATAATAATCTGCAATAATTATGCCGTTAATTGTGATGTCAAATAAGTGTAGCGTGCCCCTTAAAATAAGTTCAATAACCAACACAGACTCTCAGAAAAGCTTGCAGCTTAATTAGAAGTTCCTCTTGGGGATATTTCTTTGCTTAATGGAAAGAAACCCTGTGTTTGTTTGCAGGATTCTACATAGAACCTTTAAGAGTTTCTCGAGAGGAATGCTTTATGGCTGTAGATTAAACTGTATTTCTCGAAGAATGTGGAAATAACTTAAAGTGGTGGTGGGTTTTTTTGTTTGTTTGTTTGTTTGTTTTTTTTTTTACAATATTTAAAGCTAAGAGTTAATAAGTCTTTTAATAAGTCTCTTAAAAAACAAATCTTTCATCAAACCTTGCACTCAAGGATCTAGCGAGCCTCAGACTGATGATCCGTGTAAGGCTTGCGTTACCTGTGATTTTGTCTCTGACCAGCTTGCAGGACTCGATCTCTCCGATGCTGCCGAACAGGCTCTTGAACTCCTCCTGGGTCATATTCTGAGGCAGGTAGTTGACAATCAGGTTGGTCTTGCTGTCGTCTGTGGCACCGTTGGTGCTGATGACCGGGCCGTTAGGCATGCTGGTTCCGCTCGGACCATTGGACACCTGAGTTTCCATGGTGCTGATTATCTGTGGAGAGAAATCAGAGAGATCAGACACTGTATTGTGTCTGACTTTGTAGATGGGATTGTCCTTGCTACTGTCAGCATGTGAACAGTGGAGAAACTTCAGATCAAGGTTCAAATTCTTCTTTATTTCATATATACATACATACATACATACACACACACACATATATTTAATTTCTCCCTGTCCTCTTTCATTTTCTCCCAGTCTCTCTCTCTCTCTCTCTCTCTCTCTCTCTCTCTCTGTCTGCTCCTAGATCTGTGGATGTTCCAGTGATTTTTTTTGCCCCGTCTGCTGTTTCTCTAGACAGGGTGGAACAGTATTACATTAGTAGTCAGACGTCTGACTGATGAAGTGTAAGTTAAAGTGACATCCTGCACTGTAGGCTTTGCCGAAGTTTGAGCTGCCAGTAGCAAACATATTGTGTACGATGGAAGTGTGCCATTATTTTTGTGTGCGTATGTACGCATGTCTACTGTGGTTTGTCTGTTGCTCTGGACTACAGCATGTTGCTTAATTTAGCCTATAGAGAGTTTTGAAAGAACAGATGTAGCCTATGCTGGTCAGTATTAATCCTTTTTATTCGTTTCTTTCTATTGCTTTGCCACTGTGTCCTGTATGTCAAGGCGTTCTCTTGGTGATTTTTCTTCCTATACTGGTGCAACATTATGAAGTATCATTCTCGAGAGTGATTTGCTTAAGAGAATTGAATTGTCATGCGGTCAGTGAACCTGTAGATCCTTGGTAGGATAAGAATAACCCCTGGGGTGGAACTGGGAGGCGTGCACACCTAATTAATGCTGAACCTTTAATCTGTAATCTGTACGATCAGCTCACATCAACAGGCAGAATCATTCACTAATCATTAAACCCTTTTAGATAACATGTCTTCAGTTAAAAAATCTAATTGTACATCAGAATGAACTGGAATCAGACTCCGGAGCTACATCCACAGACCACCACCTCTCAGCCTGCATGGTGTCGTGTCCCCCCCGCCCCCGAAGGTGTGGTCCTTGTTTTTTTCCCTTTCCATTTTCCTCTAATCCATCTCTAACACTCTTCTCCCCCATGGAATCATTTCTTCTCTACTTGAGCCTTACCTCTACTCAGGTTGCCCAGGTAACAGCTGCTTGACAACAGTTGCTATTGGCTGGCTTCATGACTTTTAGCAGTGTGTTTGTGTGTGCATGAATGTATATTTTTCATGTGTTTTTAATGCATGTCTGTCGCAGAAGAGGGATGCAAATGAGCATCGGTTATGCCCATTTAAGATCATTATGTTCTATTATGGATAAATGAAGTGAACCTTCTGTCTCTAACAACAACAAAAAAAACATAGATCTCGTAAGGCAGATTAACCCTGGCAACGAGAACACATCAGCAAGGCAGTGGGTTAATCATGCCTGAAATAAAACCCTGCAAACCTAGAAAAAGGCATAACAGCTATCTCGACATGATAAAAGAATCTTGCCAACCTCTATATTTCACCGTTTCCTGTTGAAAGTTGTTTTTTTTTATGCTAGCAGACACACTCCTACATTCACAGAACTACAGCACTGGAACGAGTTTGGACTAGACTTAAGCGAACCTTCTCGTGGCAGGCACCAATCCCTGGCAACAAATGTAAAAATGCTGCGTAACGTGCAGGCAGCTCTTCCTGCCCTTAGGCCCCAGCTATTGTGAAAACAAACCAGAGGAAGAAGATCTTTTCATCCACAAAAGCCTGATTCACACAGACAAGCCAGGAACCGCCATTCCCACCAGTCTTACCTGCAGCTTCATGAGATGCACCGACCTCGTACTAGCCAAACACATCATACACACACACACCGTGAACAGGCTTCACCTCTCTTCCCCTGGCTTGTACGTTTCTATTCCCAGGGAAGAGAAAGACCACACCGACCCAGCCTGCTTGCCTTGCCACGTGACCACCTCACACCTTTCAAAACCATAATATCACTTTAGAGTTTTAGACAAAAAGCGTCACATGAAATCTCAGGTGAAAAATATACACCTACAGCCGAAGAAGTCTGTGCTTCCAGGAAGCCATTTTCTGGAAATAACTCCAGCTTCCTAAGTACAGTGCTGTGAGACTTGACAGCTTTTGCTGACCAACCAGACTTAGACGTTTTTTGTTGCTGTTTTGAGTAATTAAGTAGCCCGGACATTAAGTATGTGCTGAAAATATGGTTTAATAAAAAAGCACCACTGTCTTGGTCGGCCCTTTACTGACAGAGCCTGAAAAAGCGAACGCTCGGATTGCTATAACAGGCCATCTCAGTAACTCCGATTACAGGATTATTCTAAACAAAAGGCATTAGCCACGTTCTCACTGCAGCTTAGAGGATCACAGTGGCAGCTGGAGAGCTACAGGACACCAAGCGAAATGCTTCATCATTATCAAATACCACACAGATCGGCCTGCTTTTTTACGTTTCATCCGATCAGATCAAGAAACGCTTGTGTCTTATTACATCGACGTATTCCAAGATTTTCACCATGCAGCCTGTATACCATTACACTTGCCATTTTTTGCAGCCAAGCGGAAACCTAATGCGATTTCCCGCAGTATGATGGAACACAAAACAGACATGTTGGGGGGAAAATGGAGAGGTAGTGGGGATGAAACTGTGTAGCGGGTTCTGTTCGTGTCCTGTCTCTATCCAGAGTGCTGAAACAGACTCGGCTCGGAGGCTCCGCGTGCTCAGAGCCCAGTTAAAAAAAAAAAACAGCTTTCATAAAAATAAATAACAATATATATATAAATATAAAGATCCGCTTTCACTGCTTAATTTGGTCCGTCAACCGGAATCGCTTAAATCGTTATCCCCTCTTCGCTTTGATTGAACAAGGATCTGTTCGCTCTTTAGGCATTCATAAAAAGCCAGCCTGAATAAATGTATTGACACGCACGAACAAAAGAGCCACCCGTTCCTCCTCGTGCACGCAGGCCGCGGCAGCGCTATGAATATTAATGTAAACACTAGCGCTTTGTGCTGCAGGCCTCACTGGGAACAATGAGCACCAACAACTTTACCAATTTATTTCGACCATTTTATCCCCGGCACAACAGCCTCGACCACGGCTGTGTGAATATTTAAAAAAAAAACAAAAAAAAAAAACAATCTGATACATGTCTCAAGTTTTTCTAAACAATATTAGGCCTAGCGCTATCACAATGGCTGATCGGACTGAAACGATGTGCTTTTTGTGTGTCACGTCCCCCGTCGTGTTGACATCGGCTTCTGGATCTGTGTCCGTCCTCCATTTTCCGCCTCAGCATCTAGATCAGCCGTGATGAGCTTTACTCTGAGCTTCTATCCTGGCAGTGGGTTGTGCTGTGCTTCACTTACTACGTCCTTGTCCTTGAATTGTGTAAGAGAAGGTTATCTGACTCGACGCTTTTTATTTGCTTGGTGCTGCGGTATATAAGCTACAGAGAGCTTACTGAGGACCGTGGAGCACTGAGTCTGCCATAAACGTCTTTATTATCGTTCCTCTGGATGTGTGCTCAGTGATGGATTTCGACGGCTGGATATATGTGGAAAGCGTTTGTTTAAATCAGTTGTATTTCTGTAAATGCACGAGAGTTCTTTGTTTGATGTTAGGTCTCGGCACATTGACCCCCATCAGCAGGCTAGGCTCACTGGGGAGACACTGGGGTGGCACTGGGGTGGCCTGTTAACATGCAGACACCTCGATAAACAGGCTGTCCAAAACCAGACCACGTGTCATTATCTCTCAATCAGGCAGAAATGAGAATATCCTAGATGTTTATTTTTTCTCAACTGTCAACAATGTTATTTAAGCACTGCACAGCCCTTAGTGTCTTTGTTTCTGCGTTAAATACAGTCAGGTTGTGACGGTGACGCTGCGACGGGTGAAGCCGGAACACCGGATAAGATCAAACTGAGCGTGCATCATGTATGAGATCAGATCACAGGCAATATCTGCTCAGTCAGGACTGAGATTTGTGTGGTGCTGCCAGCGCGTGCCGTCGCCTTCGAGAGAACGAAGCCACGCCCAAAATGCTCGCACTCGTGCGAGGCCTGTCCTTACTGCACACATTTCTCATTCCGATCATCCCCCCATTAAAGCTTTAGGATTCTGCAGCCGTTCCCGCTCGTCTCCCGGGCCCTGGATATTGTTCATGCATTGCAACGAAAAGAAGCCCTTTAGGAATTTCTAAACGTCTGATTCGATTCGACTCGATGCGTAAAAAAAAAAAACCCTCCTTTCCTCTGAGTGACTCGACCCTTTTCTTTGCACCTCTCTCTCTCTCTCTCTCTCTCTCTGGTCAACGAATGCACACAATTTCTATTTTGTCTCATAAATGTCCTCCTCTTGCTCTGAGAAATGCAGCACTGTGTGTCCTCACAGCCTCCCAACGCCCTTCTGCCTTTTCAGCACATCGCTCGCTCGCTCTCTCTCTCTCTCTCTCTCTCTCTCTCTCTCTCTCTCTCTCTGCCTCTGCTCCTGCGGAATGGCCACTGAGCCGTGACTTCTATGGGATCAAATGTCAATAGCGTGGAAAAATGCATACACATATATAAAGGAATTTTACGTGTTAATTAACGGACTAGCCATAATCTGTATGCAAAAAAAAAAAAAAACAGGATCTGATGCTCTGTAGAAAACGTCGAGAGAGCGAGCTGTAGTGTTGCGCATCCATGGATCACGTTTCTAAAAGCATCGCTGCTACGCTAATCTTGTTTACACAATCCGCTTTAAGGGAATGTCACTGAGCGAATGCCATGTTTTTCTCAATATGATATTAACACGCAAAGCTGCCTACAAATCAGATTAATCCAATATTCTCCATCTAGCTTAGAAGTCTTGCAAAGGCTTGATTTGAGGACTGAGGATACTACAATTATATTTTTGCATTGTTAAAATGGCTAAAAATAAAAAAATTATAAAAAATGAAGAAGAAAAAAAAAAAAAATATATATATATATATATATATACGTACAGTAACCATTCTTGTACAAAGATGATAGTGATCTAGCTCCTTCGATGTGCAGGTCTTCTTCAGGCTCGCTGGAGGATTCGCTCTGGTCTTTTTTTTTTCTTTTTTTTTTAAAACGCGTGGCTCGATTAAACACGTCGCTTTTTTCCGAAATTAAAAGAAAAAAAAAGAAAAAAAAGAGCCTTGTCTTCAGGGATTCTCAGCCCGTCTGATTGTAGGTGTTCCTCAAGCAGAGTGAAAATGAGGAGAAAGGGATTTTCTTCAGGATGATGATGATGAGGACGAGAGAGATTTCTCCCTGTGCGGCGTGGGCGATGGTTCAGAAATAAAAAAAAAAAAAAAAAAAAGAGAGAGAGAAGCAGTGATCCCCAGTAGGGTGTGTCCAGAGGAGGGTGTTCTGGTTCTGTTGTCGTGTGTGTGCGTGCTAGTGTATGTGTGTATTTCCCAGCTCTTCACAGTCTCCTTCTGTGCCTCTGCTGCAATGTTCTTCTTTTATGTGTCCTTCTGCCAGTCAGAGGCGACCGCTGATTGGCTAATTGGGTAGGGAGGGCGCTACACGGCAGCCATTGCAATGCGTCGCTCTCCTATTATCCCCTTCAGGAGAGATCACCAGGAGCCCCCCTCCACCTCCCACCCCTTCATCTCTTCACTCCTTCTCTCTGCCCTCCCTTTTCTTCCTTCCCCCCTCCCTCCTACTCCACACACATGCAGAGATGGGTGAATAGAGCTCCACCTGCACCATCAGAACAGATGGGTGCAGAAAAGGCAGAAGCCATGTCCTTTTCCTCGCTTTCCTCTTCTTCTTCTTCACCACCCACACCATCAAACTCCTCCCACCTTCAGATCCATAAACCTCACCTCGCGTTGTGTCCTTTGCGTTGAGTTTGTCGTTTTTGAGAGCACGTTTCAAACCGATATATCAGATATATTCCGGTGAATGCTCTGATGACTTGACTGCATGTTCCTCAACTGCTAAGAAGCGAGCTTTGATTAGTGCTCTAACAGCACAAAGGTGTTTAATGGTGTGAAATATGGTGTGGTTTTGTGTGGAGTGGTTTGGTAGAGGAATGATTATGACGTTTAGATGAAAACTGTCATGTGACCTCTGTGCTAGACAACGAGTCGAGTAAAACGCACACAGAACATGTATCAGTGACGAACCATATGGGTATACCCAAAAGCTCGTACTACAGATGACACCGTCGAATGATGCATTGGGATAAGAACAAAGCAGTTCATTTCATGTGACTCATCACTTAGGTTTGGGTTTCTTGCTGAAGATCACAGCACGAGTTGGGTTCAGCCTCACTTTAGAAATCAGCAGATCCTGTAGTGCTGAAATTATTTTTAGTGCAACTTTGAATTACAGTGAAGCTGGTGACGTAGCACAATAAGGTCTTGAGTAAAACAATGACTCCACTGTAGTAGACACACTAAGAGTAGAACTATACAGTATAGGAGACACACTGGGGTAGAACTGTACAGTATAGTAGACACACTGGGGTAGAACTATACAGTATAGTAGACACACTGGGGTAGAACTATACAGTATAGTAGACACACTAGGGGTAGAACTGTACAGTATATTAGACACACTAGGGGTAGAACTATACAGTATATTAAACACACTAGGGGTAGCACTGTACAGTATAGTAGACACACTAAGGGTAGAACTATACAGTGTAGTAGACACACTAGGGGTAGAACTGTACAGTATAGTAGACACACTAAGGGTAGAACTGTACAGTATAGGAGACACACTGGGGTAGAACTATACAGTATAGTAGACACACTGGGATAGAACTATACAGTATAGTAGACACACTATGGGTAGAACTGTACAGTATAGTAGACACACTGGGGTAGAACTATACAGTATAGTGTACACACTAAGTGTAGAACTATACAGTATAGTAGACACACTAGGGGTAGAACTATACAGTATAGTAGACACACTGGGGTAGAACTGTACAGTATAGTAGACACACTGGGGTAGAACTATACAGTATAGTAGACACACTAAGGGTAGAACTATACAGTATAGTAGACACACTAGGGGTAGTACTGTACAGTATAGTAGACACACTAAGGGTAGAACTGTACAGTATAGTAGACACACTAAGGGTAGAACTGTACAGTATAGTAGACACACTAAGGGTAGAACTGTACAGTGTAGTAGACACACTAGGGGTAGAACTGTACAGTATAGTAGACACACTAGGGGTAGAACTGTACAGTATAGTAGATACACTGGGGTAGAACTATACAGTATAGTAGACACACTAGGGGTAGAACTGTACAGTATAGTAGACACACTAGGGGTAGAACTATACAGTATAGTAGATACACTGGGGTAGAACTATACAGTATAGTAGACACACTAGGGGTAGAACTATACAGTATAGTAGACACATTAGGGGTAGAACTGTACAGTATAGTAGACACACTGGGGTAGAACTATACAGTATAGTAGACACACTGGGGTAGAACTATACAGTATAGTAGACACACTGGGGTAGATCTGTACAGTATAGTAGACACTGGGGTAGAACTGTACAGTATAGTAGACACACTGGGGGTAGAACTATACAGTATAGTAGACACACTAGGGGTAGAACTATACAGTATAGTAGACACACTAGGGGTAGAACTGTACAGTATAGTAGACACACTAGGGGTAGAACTGTACAGTATAGTAGACACACTAGGGGTAGAACTGTACAGTATAGTAGATACACTGGGGTAGAACTGTACAGTATAGTAGACACACTAGGGGTAGAACTATACAGTATAGTAGATACACTGGGGTAGAACTATACAGTATAGTAGACACACTAGGGGTAGAACTATACAGTATAATAGACACACTAGGCGTAGAACTATACAGTATAGTAGACACACTGGGGTAGAACTATACAGTATAGTAGACACACTAGGGGTAGACCTGTACAGTATAGTAGACACACTAAGGGTAGAACTGTACAGTATAGTAGACACATTAGGGGTAGAACTGTACAGTATAGTAGACACACTGGGGTAGAACTATACAGTATAGTAGACACACTGGGGTAGAACTATACAGTATAGTAGACACAATATGGGTAGAACTGTACAGTATAGTAGATACACTGGGGTAGAACTGTACAGTATAGTAGACACACTGGGGTAGATCTGTACAGTATAGTAGACACTGGGGTAGAACTGTACAGTATAGTAGACACACTGGGGGTAGAACTATACAGTATAGTAGACACACTGGGGGTAGAACTATACAGTATAGTAGACACACTAGGGGTAGAACTGTACAGTATAGTAGACACACTAGGGGTAGAACTGTACAGTATAGTAGACACACTAGGGGTAGAACTGTACAGTATAGTAGACACACTAGGGGTAGAACTGTACAGTATAGTAGATACACTGGGGTAGAACTATACAGTATAGTAGACACACTAGGGGTAGAACTGTACAGTATAGTAGACACACTAGGGGTAGAACTATACAGTATAGTAGATACACTGGGGTAGAACTATACAGTATAGTAGACACACTGGGGTAGAACTATACAGTATAGTAGACACACTAGGCGTAGAACTATACAGTATAGTAGACACACTGGGGTAGAACTATACAGTATAGTAGACACACTAGGGGTAGAACTGTACAGTATAGTAGACACACTAAGGGTAGAACTATACAGTATAGTAGACACACTAAGTGTAGAACTGTACAGTATAGTAGACACACTGGGGTAGAACTGTACAGTATAGTAGACACACTGGGGTAGAACTATGCAGTATAGTGTACACACTAAGTGTAGAACTATACAGTATAGTAGACACACTAGGGGTAGAACTATACAGTATAGTAGACACACTGGGGTAGAACTGTACAGTATAGTAGACACACTGGGGTAGAACTATACAGTATAGTAGACACACTAGGGGTAGAACTATACAGTATAGTAGACACACTGGGGTAGAACTATACAGTATAGTAGACACACTAGGGGTAGAACTGTACAGTATAGTAGACACACTAAGGGTAGAACTATACAGTATAGTAGACACACTGGGGTAGATCTGTACAGTATAGTAGGACACTGGGGTAGAACTGTACAGTATAGTAGACACACTGGGGGTAGAACTATACAGTATAGTAGACACACTGGGGGTAGAACTATACAGTATAGTAGACACACTAGGGGTAAAACTGTACAGTATAGCAGACACACTAGGGGGTAGAACTGTACAGTATAGTAGACACACTAGGGGTAGAACTGTACAGTATAGTAGATACACTGGGGTAGAACTATACAGTATAGTAGACACACTAGGGGTAGAACTGTACAGTATAGTAGACACACTAGGGGTAGAACTATACAGTATAGTAGACACACTGGGGTAGAACTATACAGTATAGTAGACACACTAGGGGTAGAACTATACAGTATAGTAGACACACTAGGCGTAGAACTATACAGTATAGTAGACACACTGGGGTAGAACTATACAGTATAGTAGACACACTAGGGGTAGAACTGTACAGTATAGTAGACACACTAAGGGTAGAACTATACAGTATAGTAGACACACTGGGGTAGAACTATACAGTATAGTAGACACACTGGGGTAGAACTATACAGTATAGTAGACACAATATGGGTAGAACTGTACAGTATAGTAGATACACTGGGGTAGAACTATACAGTATAGTAGACACACTAGGGGTAGAACTATACAGTATAGTAGACACACTAAGGGTAGAACTATACAGTATAGTAGACACATTAGGGGTAGAACTGTACAGTATAGTAGACACATTAGGGGTAGAACTATACAGTATAGTAGACACACTGGGGTAGAACTATACAGTATAGTAGACACACTGGGGTAGAACTATACAGTATAGTAGACACACTATGGGTAGAACTGTACAGTATAGTAGACACACTAAGGGTAGAACTATACAGTATAGTAGACACACTAAGGGTAGAACTATACAGTATAGTAGACACACTAAGGGTAGAACTATACAGTGTAGTAGACACACAAGGGGTAGAACTGTACAGTATAGTAGACACACTAAGGGTAGAACTGTACAGTATAGTAGACACACTAGGGGTAGAACTGTACAGTATAGTAGACACTAGGGGTAGAACTATACAGTATAGTAGACACACTGGGGTAGAACTATACAGTATAGTAGACACACTAAGGGTAGAACTATACAGTATAGTAGACACACTAGGGGTAGAACTGTACAGTATAGTAGACACACTAGGGGTAGAACTGTACAGTATAGTAGACACACTGGGGTAGAACTGTACAGTATAGTAGACACACTAGGGGTAGAACTATACAGTATAGTAGACACACTAGGGGTAGAACTGTACAGTATAGTAGACACACTAGGGGTAGAACTGTACAGTATAGTAGACACACTAGGGGTAGAACTGTACAGTATAGTAGACACACTAGGGGTAGAACTATACAGTATAGTAGACACACTAGGGGTAGAACTATACAGTATAGTAGATACACTGGGGTAGAACTATACAGTATAGTAGATATACTGGGGTAGAACTATACAGTATAGTAGATACACTGGGGTAGAACTATACAGTATAGTAGACACACTAGGGGTAGAACTGTACAGTATAGTAGACACACTAGGGGTAGAACTGTACAGTATAGTAGACACACTAGGGGTAGAACTATACAGTATAGTAGATACACTGGGGTAGAACTATACAGTATAGTAGACACACTAGGGGTAGAACTACAGTATAGTAGACACACTAGGGGTAGAACTACAGTATAGTAGACACACTAGGGGTAGAACTGTACAGTATAGTAGACACACTGGGGTAGAACTGTACAGTATAGTAGACACACTAGGGGTAGAACTGTACAGTATAGTAGACACACTAGGGGTAGAACTGTACAGTATAGTAGACACACTAGGGGTAGAACTATACAGTATAGTAGACACACTAGGGGTAGAACTATACAGTATAGTAGATACACTAGGGGTAGAACTATACAGTATAGTAGATACACTGGGGTAGAACTATACAGTATAGTAGATACACTGGGGTAGAACTATACAGTATAGTAGACACACTAGGGGTAGAACTGTACAGTATAGTAGACACACTAGGGGCAGAACTATACAGTATAGTAGATACACTGGGGTAGAACTATACAGTATAGTAGACACACTAAGGGTAGAACTATACAGTATAGTAGACACACTAGGGGTAGAACTATACAGTATAGTAGATACACTGGGGTAGAACTATACAGTATAGTAGACACACTGGGGTAGAACTGTACAGTATAGTAGACACACTGGGGTAGAACAATACAGTATAGTAGACACACTAAGGGTAGAACTATACAGTATAGTAGATACACTGGGGTAGAACTATACAGTATAGTAGACACACTGGGGTAGAACTATACAGTATAGTAGACACACTAGGGGTAGAACTGTACAGTATAGTAGACACACTAGGGGTAGAACTATAGAGTATAGTAGACACACTAGGGGTAGAACTGTACAGTATAGTAGACACACTGGAGTAGAACAATACAGTATAGTAGACACACTAAGGGTAGAACTATACAGTATAGTAGACACACTAGGGGTAGAACTATACAGTATAGTAGATACACTGGGGTAGAACTATACAGTATAGTAGACACACTGGGGTAGAACTGTACAGTATAGTAGACACACTGGGGTAGAACAATACAGTATAGTAGACACACTAAGGGTAGAACTATACAGTATAGTAGATACACTGGGGTAGAACTATACAGTATAGTAGACACACTGGGGTAGAACTATACAGTATAGTAGACACACTAGGGGTAGAACTGTGCAGTATAGTAGACACACTAGGGGTAGAACTATAGAGTATAGTAGATACACTGGGGTAGAACTATACAGTATAGTAGATACACTGGGGTAGAACTGTACAGTATAGTAGACACACTAGGTGTAGAACTATACAGTATAGTAGACACAGTAGGTGTAGAACTATACAGTATAGTAGACACACTAGGGGTAGAACTGTACAGTATAGTAGACACACTGGAGTAGAACAATACAGTATAGTAGACACACTAAGGGTAGAACTATACAGTATAGTAGATACACTGGGGTAGAACTATACAGTATAGTAGACACACTGGGGTAGAACTGTACAGTATAGTAGACACACTAAGGGTAGAACTGTACAGTATAGTAGACACACTAGGGGTAGAACTATAGAGTATAGTAGATACACTGGGGTAGAACTATACAGTATAGTAGATACACTGGGGTAGAACTATACAGTATAGTAGACACATTAGGGGTAGAACTGTACAGTATAGTAGACACACTAGGTGTAGAACTATACAGTATAGTAGACACACTAGGGGTAGAACTGTACAGTATAGTAGACACACTGGAGTAGAACAATACAGTATAGTAGACACACTAAGGGTAGAACTATACAGTATAGTAGATACACTGGGGTAGAACTATACAGTATAGTAGACACACTGGAGTAGAACTGTACAGTATAGTAGACACACTAAGGGTAGAACTGTACAGTATAGTAGACACACTAGGGGTAGAACTATAGAGTGTAGTAGATACACTGGGGTAGAACTATACAGTATAGTAGATACACTGGGGTAGAACTATAGAGTATAGTAGACACATTAGGGTTAGAACTATACAGTATAGTAGACACACTAGGGGTAGAATTATACAGTACAGCCCAAGTTACAGGGTTTTTTTCTGTGTGTATATATATTATATAATTTATTTCACAGTTAAACTGTTTCACACAAAAAGCACTTATCCATCCTCCATCCATCCATCCTACATCTATCCTGCACCAATCCATCCATCCATCCATCCAGGTTCCCATTATATGAGATAATAGACGTTGATTTTTTGAAACTCCAGCTAGCTAAACTCTAAAGTACTGAAATTTACAGCATTAGCTCTTAATCTCATTCAATAACGAACTACCTGATGCTAATAAACCCTGCAGTAAAAAACATTTAAAGCCTCTTTTGACCACGTTATAATTATGAATGCTTTTCACTGTTTTCGTTTTCTGGAATGTCTTGCCTAAGACTCACTTTTTAAAATCTGATTTTGCTCTTAAACCTTTTTACCTTCAAAAACATGAAAGTGACTGATTGCGAACGACAATGAGGCTGGAGGGAAATATTACACCTCCCGTCTCACTCATACAAGCGACGGTATTTTTAATGATCTCACTGGTTATGCCAGATAGAGTTTTTAATATTATAATTGATTTTAAATCACGGTGCACGGTGGCTTAGTGGTTAGCACGCTTGCCTCACACCTCCAGCGTCCGGGGTTCGATTCCCACTGGGGTGTGTGTGGGGTTTGCATGTTCTCCCTGTGCTGCGGGGGTTTCCTCCAGGTACTCCGGTTTCCTCCCCCAGTCCAAAGACATGCATGGTAGGCTGATTGGCATGTCCAAAGTGTCTGTAGTGTATGAATGGGTGTGTGAGTGTGTATGTGATTGTGCCCTACGATGGACTGGCACCCTGTCCAGGGTGTACCCCACCTTGTGCCAGATGCTCCCTGGGATAGGCTCCAGGTTTCTCCGCGACCCTGAAGCAGTAGAAGATGGATGGATTTAAAATTTATTTGTTAAATTAAATGAATGTGTATTTAAAGGGTTTGTTTTTTTTTTGGTAATGTTGTGTTTATTGTGGTGTTTTTATATAATTTGACTCAAAAGTTACGCACAAGAATTCCAATGTACCTGTACTGCTTTGTACCTGTGCAAATGGCAATAAATCTAATCTAATCTAATCTAATACGAGTCGGCTAAGTGACCTTCCATCCAAAGTCACGCTAAAAGTTCAGTTTACGTTTATTCATCAGGCAGATGGTTTTATCCAGAGTTGAGCAGATAATGACCTTGCTCAAGCACCCACTTTGCCACTTGCAACGTGTCAGTACCGTGATTCAAACTCAGAACCTTCCACACAGTGGTCCAAATCCCTAACTGCTGAGTCACCACTACCATACAGTTTATTAACCGCAGTAATATTGAACGATAATGTTATCTGATGTTAGCTGCCCGCCACACTGAAGACTTTAAAATTGTAAAACCAGCTTATTATAAGTTTATGTGGTTAACTTATTTTAACGCCAGATCGTGGTAAACACCCGTGTACCATTACACTCCTAATATACACAACACATTTAATTTGGAAATGCAATAGTCCATCGCTGTGTAAAAAATCACCATTTTCTATTCTGCGATTCACCAGACGTTTTGTATAAGCGACCAAGGAAATACAGATCGGCTCGACCGTACGCATATCAGTAATGTGATTTATTTCTTTCTTTCTTTTTAAAGCTTACATAATGTCTGGTTTATCGAGATGAAAATGGTAAGAAACTCTATAGTATTAGGAGCATTAGGAACACACATCTAAGAATGTACCACATTTGACTAATTAGCTTGATCGTTACTGATTTGAAGCTGTTTCATCCTGGAGTAGTCTATGGAACCACCACAACCCTGACCGACATAAAAATGCTTTACTGCATGAATGTAAGATGCAGGAATGATTGAATGATTTTTAAGCTGGATAATTATCTGGTAATTACGTTGTCTGGTAATTTCATCTCTCTGTATATAATACAGTGCTGTGCAAATGTCAAATTTTGTAAATGCAGATTCTTTCCTAGAGGTTTAGCTTTGGATGTCTGCATTATTTCCAAATCTTACTTTTCCAACAAAAGAATTACAGAAAAATGTTTGTATATCAATAAAGAGCTATACATGATTTTACGGAGATGCCAATGATCCTGACCCTTTCTGCACTCCGGACCTACCTGGTCTGTCCTGATGCCCTACGTCTGGATGGAGCTCTCATCAACTGGAGGCTACAGCCTGGAGATTGCTGAGGATGGTACCGCTTGAAGTACCATGGAAATGGTTTTGGACCTCAATTCCACATGGACGTTCTCGCTGTGGTTGCTGGGACTACGGTTTCTGCGATGGCTTTGGGAATGCAATTACCACATACAGTTTTACACTCAGGTCTCCTTTAGTGAACAGTGGACTAGTACAACAAAGACTTTGTATAAAAACCATAATGAACTTTCTTTTACTTTCACACTATCTGTTGTTACCCAGATGAGGACGGGTTCCCTTCTGAGTCTGGTTCCTCTCAAGGTTTCTTCCTCATATCATCTTCAGGAGTTTTTCCTCCACTGTCGCCACCGACTCGCTCAATAGGGATAAATTCACACGCTTAAAATCGCTATCCTGTGTTTATATGTTTCTGTAAAGCTGCTTTGAGACAATGTCCGTTGTTAAATGCACTATTCAAATAAAAATGAATTGAATAAAGAAAATGACATATTCCATAACTTTACATGTTACAGTAAAAATAACATCATGAAGGCTGCTGTGTTTTGCTGCACAAAACAGAACCAAGTGTGAGAGTCCAAGTCTCCAGGAGAACTGTAGCAGGTTATCCATCCTCCATCCATTCATCCATCCTCCATCCATCTTCCATCCATTCATACATCCATCCTCCATCCATACATCATCCATTCATTCATCCTCCCTCAATCCATCCTCCATTCATCCATCCTCCATTCTTCCATCTATTCATCCATCCATCCTCTGCCCATCCATCCAAAACATACAGCTCATTTCCTTATCAAACGGCACAAAACAGACCAAAGAATACCAAAGCATTTTAAAAGCGTTTTCTTGCCAACTATTGACTTATTTATTTATTTATTTATTTTTAGTTTATTACTATTCATTGCTCTTTATAGAACATTTATTTGAATGTAGAAATCTTTAATCGTTTTGTTTATAGCATTTCTTCACATGTGCCGAAGACTTTTGCACACCATTGTATATGGCGTTTAAGTGGAAAAGAATTCAATATTTATTATTATAATACTTTAATAATTCTCTCCTCCTCTATTACAAAAAAGGAGCTGTAAAGTGTTTGTCCTGGTTTTTTTCGGGGAGGGGGGAGGGACCCTTATAGGTTCTATGCTGAACTCTACAGCTGAGTGTTTCCCTATCAGAGAGGTTTCCAGGTAGATCCCATTGAAGAACCTTTAATGTTTACGGAATCATTTTTAAAATAAATAAATAAATATTGATTGTAATATGGTAAAAAGTCATGTATAAGTGTAGATTCTTTAGGAAAGAGTAGAGGAGAGAGAAGGAGAGAGTTACAATAATGCATCACCCCATACTCGAAAGGAAGAAGGGGCTATAATTAAAATGCTATATATGGCATTTAGCATGCTAAACGATAATGTACAGTGCCTATGTATGCTAAATTCTAATGCATCAGTTTACATCAGGAGAAATGAGGTGCAAAGGGGCAGGACAGATACAAAATATCTGGAGTGTTCTTTCTTTCTTTCTTTCTTATCTATTCACTGAGTGAGACTGAATCCTCTAAGAAAATCATCCCTGGTTCCTTCATCAAACCGTAACATTAGGTTATAATCTGATTACGTCTGTGATTGTGTTTTTATTCCCGTAATGAAATTCCCCTGATGATTACAGTATGTTAGAACAACGAAAGGCACGTGCACATTTCTAATACAAAAGTGCGTTTGTGCTATGTCATTTGTAATCACACAGTAGGCATAAATACAGAACGACAGAGATACAATTACTAGCGATATAAAAATTGCGACTGATATGACATCATATCAGTTCTTCCCTGGTTCACATTTGTAAGCGCTTGATGCTGATTACAGTAAGTGTCATCTTGCTGCCCCTCCTTCTTACTTCCTTCCTCCCTCCTCCTCTGCTTTCCGAGAGGTCGGGGCTCACTGAGATGAGCTGCTCGGTCTCATCTATAATGCAGTTCCAGCCCCGGGACATGATGTGTGACAAATGACCTATTTCTGCCCAGTCCCCCTATCAGGCCTTGACCTCAGGGTGTGTATGTGGTAGCATTGTGTGTGCTTGAGTGGCTATGGACGATAGCTAAAGCTGCTGCTGATGTGTTCTCATACGTGTATGTTTAAAACCCATTTGCATAGATACATTTTTTTTTCCTGTGGTTCCTGAATATTAATAATGTGCGTGGGCAGACTAGCAGGCTAGTGTAAAGGTTCACCTTTCTCAGTTCTTCAGTCTCCGTGCTTTAAATAGTCAAATCAGTCATATCAGTGATTATGCAGATTGCTGACACTCACTGCTCAGGTAACAGTGGCAGAGCTCGCGAGTGGGTGGTTTTGTTTGCACGCATGAGCGCTTTAATCGAACCCGTTTTCATACACTGCGTTATATACGGACAGTATAGAGGGAGCGGTGCTCACATAAACAGAACGACTGGTGCTTGTTCATGCCTAGAGAAGTCTACTGAGATAAGCAGGAGGGTAGAATAGTTTTATCCCCTTCATGCATGGGCCCTATTTGCTTGTCATTTTTATGCATGATTAAAGTGTAAAATAAATAAATAAATAAAAATCCAAAGTAGTTTACAGTTGAAGCAGGAGAAAACAAGATTAAGAGTCTTGCTCAAAGACCCAAGCATGGCAGCTTGGCTTTGAACTCGCAACCTCCTGATCCATTCATCCATTCATCCATCCATTTTCTGTACTGCTTAACCTTCAGGGGAGCCTGGAGCCCCATCCCAGGGAGCTTGGGGCACAAGGCCATGAACAAGGTGCCAACACATCACAGGACACACGCTCACACACCCCAGACAATTTGGACATGCCAATCAAAGTGCAGGAAACCAGACTACCTGAAGGAAGCCCTAAAGGAACACGGAGAACGTGCAGGCTCCATTCCATGCACACAAGGCGAAGGTGGGATTTGAGCCCCAACCCTGGTGGTGTGAGGCAAATGTGCTAACCACTAAGCCACCATGCCCCCCAACCTCCTGATTTGTAGCTTAAAGCCTTAATCCCTGAGCCACTTCTTCCCAACTAACTTTCACTGATTCAACCCCCTCTACCACTGAATTAACTCCCATTAGAGGACAATTTACACTGCTTTACTAAAGCTAAGTGGGGTTTTTTTTTTCGTATATTACTAGCATATTTTACTAGAACAGGGTTTAGAGAGTCTAAAATAGTCGCTTGATGGTCAAGTACACAATAACAATCTGTCAACATGGTCTACTAACATGGTTGCCATGGACTACAATTCCCAGAACACTCACATTAATTCTAATCATGCACACCTGCATCAAATTTACAACACTCACAACCACAATTTTAAGAGACTGTTTGAACACAGTGATTTTGTGAAGTATTGAGTGTTATCACCATACCAAGTGTTTGTACCCCTTTCCTTATTTTGTTTCATGTTCGTTGATCTTGCTTCTTGTTTCTCATTCTCAATTCTTGCCTTGTCCAGTTTATGCCTGTTTGCCAATCACCCGACCCATGACCCATTTCTTGACCTCGCTATTGTCTCATGTTTTGGATTTGTCTGCCTGTCTCTCTCTAAATAAACTCTTATCTTTATTTGTATCCGCCCTAACCTCCATTACGTGGATCTCGTGACAGAATACTTTGCCTCACCATAGATGCTGCAGGAAGACGGAGAAGATGCCATGCTGGCGAACCCCAAGCCACGCAAAGGGCAGTGGCTCGGGTTCATTGTGTCCCAGCTTTGGATTTGATCCAGTTACCCCAGTGGACTTTTATAGGACTCCCATATCCGTATGATAATAATAATAATAATAATAATAATAATAATAATAAACTTTATTTTATAAAGTGCCTTTAAAAGCAGCTTCTCAAAGCACTGTACACAGAAAAATAAACCATATAAAAGTTAATAAGAACAACAACAACGTTAATAATAATAATAACAATAAAATAATAATATTAATAAAAGAAGACATCAGCAGTCAAATGCAAGTTTAAAAAAGTGTGTCTTAAGTTGAGCTTTAAAAATGCCAAAAGTCTGAACTTCCCTGAGTTCAGGAGGAAGAGAGCTCCAAAGTGAAGGAGCATAGACAGAAAAAGACCTGTCACCCATAGATTTTAGGTGGGTTTGTGGAACAGTTAACAAATTGCACTGTGAGGAGCGCAGTCTGCGATTTGGGGTGTAAGGGATTAATAAAGCAGTTAAGTAATGCAGAGCCAAGTAATGCCTTGTATGTCAACATCATGATCTTAAAATCGACATGGAACCTGACCGGGAGCCGGTGTAAGGACTCCAAAACAGGAGTAATATGTTCACATTTCCTGGTTCCCGTCAGGATCCTGGCAGCAGAGCTGAGAACATATTGCAATTTGTTGATTGTGGATTTAGAAACTCCGGCTACAATGGTGTTGCAGTAATCCAACCGAGTGACAACAAATGTGTTAATCAGCTTTTCAGCCACAGAGAAGTTTAGCATTGGGCGCAGTCTAGCTATATTTCTGAGGTGAAAAAAGGATGCCTTCACAGTGCTCTGAACAAAAGAATCAAATTTGAGGCTGGTATCGAAAATTACTCCAAGGTTCTTCATTTTTCGGGTCTCTAGAACAGAGCCATCAACAAACAGAGACGGTGGACCAACTTTGCGAATTTGATGAGGGGAGCCTATAAGCATAACTTTGGTTTTCCCGCTGTTCAGGCACAGAAAGTTATTACTCATCCATGTTTTTATCACAGAAATATATTCAGAAAGAAAACAAACATAAAGGTTTTCACCAGATTTTGCGTGAATGTAGATTTGGGTATCGTCAGTATAAAAGTGATAACGGAGGTCGAGTGATGGCAGCAGATGCCCAAGTGGAGATAGATAAATATTGAAGAGCAGAGGGCCTAAAACTGAACCTTGAGGAACACCAGTGAGCACAGAGCTAGTGTCAGACCTGTAGCAACCCATAGAAATAAACTGGTAACAGTCAGTAAAATAGGATTTAAACCAGTTTAAAACTGTCCCAGACACACCAAAAACACTTTCAAGGCAGGTAAGTAAAAGACAATGGTATCAAAAGCAGCACTAAGATCAAGAAGAATAAGAATGGAAGTAGCTCCAGAATCAGAGACCATCAACAAGTCATTGGTAACTTTGACCAACGCTGTTTCAGTGAAGTTTACGAAAACCTGACTGTAGGGGTTCAAAGAGATTATTAATTGTAAGATGATTACATAGTTGAGAGTCAACAACACACTCAAGTATTTTTGCCAAAAATGGAAGATTTGAAATGGGACAAAAATTATTAAAATCATCCACGGAAACATTTTTTTTCTTTGGTACAGGTGTAACAGCAGCAGTCTTTAGTACTGCTGGAATGACCCCAGTCTCCAGTGATTCATTTATTATACCGAGGATAGCAGGGCACCAAACATCGAAGCACAATTTAAATAGGTTTGTGGGAATTGGATCCAGCAAGTAAGTGGTTGATTTCATGCTGGATTCCTCCCTTGTGAGAGCCTCGGAATCAAGCAGTGAGAAATGAGTGAAAGAAACACCAGTGAACCCAGATGGACGAAGGAGTGAAGTGGCAGAGTCAGGTGTAACAGAAATTTCTTTGCGAACATTATCAATCTTAGAATTAAAAAACTGAAGAAAAGAATCACATAGCTGCTGAGAAACAGGCAAGGTGGTAACAGCATTAACTTGAAGCAATCTCTTTATGGTTTGGAACAAGTGTATGGGATTATTTCGATCGTTTACAATAGCCTGAGAGAAATAAGAGGATCTTTCAGTCACCATTAATGCTCGGTAATCATCCAGAACATCCTTCCACGTTTGATAGTAGACATTCAAGCCGGTAAGGCGCCATTTACGCTCCATTTTCCGACAAACAGCCTTTCTAGAGCGCAGATTGTCATTATACCAGGGAGCAGAGCAGGAGAATGTGACCTAACATGACCTTAGAGGAGCAAAAAAGTCAAGATTAGCAGCAAGAGCAGAATTTAACTGCAGAACTTTCTCCTCCAGCGATGAGGGATGAAGATCGCTTAAAGTGGAAACAACCGAATTGGAGAAAACTGTCTGATCAATAGACTTCCACTTCTGGAAGGTTACTGTTCGGATGGTAGGCTCAATTGGACGATACAGTTCCAGATTAAAAAAGACAGCTGAATGATCAGACAGTCCAATGTCAACAGATGAAAACTGCGATACAAATGATACAAATGATCCAGGGTGTGGCCCGTGTTATGAGTCGGGTCAGTTACAAACTGTGTGAAGCTAAAACAATCAATTAGCGACAGAAATTCCTTAACCGCCACAGAGTCACTCCGGTCCACATGAATGTTAAAATCTCCCACAATTAGAATTCTGTCAGACTTCATTCTCAACATTGACAGAAAGTCAGCAGACTCTGACATAAAAGCTGCATGTGCCTTAGGTGGTTTATAGACTGTAGCAATGATGGTAGATACAGGAGCAGAAACACTCAAGACCAGGCATTCAAATGATGGAAACTGGGGAACGGACACAGAGCTTATGTTGAATTTCAAGTTGTAAACCACGGTAATGCCCCCGCCTCTGCCAGTAACTTTGGTGAGGTCAAATAATCCAAAGCCCACTGGGGTGATCGGGTTAAACAGGAGCCAAGTCCAGCTTTTTATCTGCAAGAAAATCCTATAAATTGAATAATGTGGCATAAGCCTGGCTCTGAAGCGGAGATGACACGCGGGGAACCGATATTAAAATACTGTGATCAACACCAGTATGGAGCAATTTTTTAGTCTTACGTCGACAAGTAAGGACATAGATGTTAGGAGAGGATGAAACAGCAAAACTGCGCCTCAAACCCCGATGGATATATGGACTTTAGGACGTAGCAATACAGCATCTCGACAGAGTATGTAAGAGTCTTTGACTAGACAATAAGAGCTCTGTTTTAAATTCAGAAGCTGGCGTGTAGTGTACCTTAAGGCCATGGTCACTGAGTGCACACTCACAAGGACAAGGCGTTGAAACTCCGTAGCGCACTACGAGCACAAAGTTGTACAATCCTCACACACAGCCGGGTTGAGGCGTTGATTCCGCATTGCACGCTGCAGGTTATTCCAGGTGGAACACAGAAATAAAAACAATAGTTCAAAGTATATAAAATGGCACCACCACATCGCAGTCGTAACGGCACTGAAAACAATATAACTTAAAAAACTCGTAGTTATTTAAAACAATATGACTTAAATAACAAACGAAAACAAACAAAACGGTCACAGGAGCAGCAGCAAAACGCGCCAGCGTACCCTGTCACCGGATGAGATTTTTGGCTACCCTGAATGTTTTCTTGTTGACTGGGAGTTCTATTTTGCAAGCCTAATGGACCCCAAGCCCGACGAGAAGCAATGGCTAAGGTTCATGTTGTTCTGTTTTTTTGGGCACAGCGTGTAGTGGCCATGGGATCCAGGGGACTTGAGATAACTCAATTTGTGGGACTATTCGTGATGGTGTTCGGGAGTCCGGAATCCAAGGGGGGGGGGGGGGTATGGGGGGATCAGCCTCGCAGATAAACCTGCCCTGCCGTTCACCACCTATTATGAGCAGGCAAACAGGGTGACCTCCTCCCCAAAGCTCCAGCCTGAGACCCGAGAAGTGGTCTCACCTGCCGATCTCCAACTGGAGGTCAACGTGGCAACCTCCTCCCCGGAGCTCCAACCTGAGACCCAAGAGGTGGTCTCACTTGCATTGCTCCAGCATGAGACCCACAAGGCGCTCTCATTCCCAGAGTTCCAGCATGAGACCCAGGAGGTGGTCTCATCCTCAGAGCTCCAGCATGAGACCCACGAGGCGGTCTTATCCCCAGGCGTGAACCTGAAGCCGACGTCACAACCAACCAGGTTCTACTCACTCCTGAGTCTGTTGACACAACCAACTTAGTTCAGCCTGCAGAGTCGTTGGAGGACGACGCTCCGCCTTCCTGCTCCACTGAGAACATCACTCCACACTCAGGAAGGGCCTACGAGACGGCCCACCAAGTCAGGCACCTGTCTCACAACTTCCTTGCATCGTCAGCTTTAGACAGGTGCCTAACTTGGTGGGCCGTCTCGTAGGCCCTTCCTGAGTGTGGAGCGACGTTCTCAGTGGAGCAGGAAGGTGGAGCGTTGTCCTCCAATGACTCTTGCAGGCTGAACTAAGACTACCTTGTGGGTCTCATGCTGGAGCTCTGAGGATGACAGCCTGGGTCTTGCCAGGGGCGAACCAGCCCCAGCCTCATGTCTGCTCCTCGGCTCCTCGAGGTACATGCTACTTGTCGGACAATGCCTGCATTGGAGCTTGAGGGGCTATCCGGGAGTAGGGAGTGTGTTTTGGCGCTTCGAGAGAAGCACCCTTGGGGGTGGTTAGGGGGTTCTGTCAAATCACAGCAAACCAGTGACTACATTTCCCATCCTGCACTGCGGCCTACTAACATGACCGCCATGGACTGCAATTCCCAGAACACTCACATTCATTCTAATCATGCACACCTGCATCAAATTCACAGCACTCACAACCACAGACTGTTTGAAACACAGTGACCCTGTTCCTTATTTTGTTTCATGTTCGTTGATCTTGCTTCTTGTTTCTCATTCTCAATTCTTGCCTTGTCCAGTTTATGCCTGTTTGCCAATCACCCGACCCATTGGTTGTTTTTTGACCTCGCTATTGTCTCATGTTTTAGATTTGTCTTCCTGTCTCTCTCTAAATAAACACTTATCTTTATTTGTATCTGTCCTAACCTCCATTACGTGGATCTCGTGACACCAATACACTGTTGTAAATGTCCAATAATGTTCTGTATAATCCTGTAAAAATGATAAAAGAGTATTGTACATAAAATACTTTTTCTTAAAAAACTTTTTTACAGTGTAAGTAGCCAACCAGGTGCAGAGCTTGGAGGCTATTTGCAGCTATTAAAAATGGAAGAGTATATAAGAATCTGGCCATGCCTCTGCCTCGAGTCCCTTCCTGCACTGTGACGCCTCTTTGCGAGCGCCTAACTGACGATGTCACAGGCAGGTCTTTGTAAGACGAACAAAAAAAAAACCAGCACTTGCAGCTAAAAAAGTGTGTGCCAGTCCATCCTGGCCCTCACACTCCTCTTTCTCTCATTCCCTTCATTCACACTTAGCGTGAATAAACAACCTTAATTGCGAAGGCTCATTAAGGGCTGGGCAGCTGAAGGCGGTCCCGAGCTAAAGAGGTCATGTGAAGCACCTATTCAGAGCGTCGAGCATGCCAGTTTGCTCGAAGCGCTCGCCACTAATTTTGTGTGATTATTTTCAGGAGCCCCTCCACAAGAGCAGATTAACAGCCCTGGTGCTTTATTCCTACCAGACATTAAGGCAAAAGAGACACTAAGGCTCTCTAATTGCCTTTTCATCCATCATTGACGTTGATTTTGTGTGTGCACTTCTTTTTTTCTTCTTCTTTTTTTATTGTTTACCAGCCTCTTCAAACATGCAGATGTTGTGTGCAAGTTGATAATGAGTGGGAAGAAAATGTGCAAAAGGAACATTCTGTGAAGAAATAGCAATGATGAGATATGTCTGGCCATATTTCTGACCCAGTTGTTGCAGTGTAGCAATATTATAATATTATAATATACTGAAATGGCCATATATATATATATATATATATATATATATATATATATATATATATATATATATATATATGTATATATATATATATATATATATATATATATATATATATATACATACATATACACACAAACACGCACACAGACACTACTGGTCAAAAGTTTAAGCACACTTGTTCTTTAATATTTTTATTTTCCCCACAGTTAATAATAACTTTATAATAATAAAGTCATCAAAACTCTGGAGTAACACAAATGGAACTATGGGAATTCTATTGTGATCAAAAATCCAAAATAAATCAAAATAATTTAATATTTTATCATCTTCAAAGTAGACGTCGCTTTCGCCGAGAATTTCCAGAAATGTATTCTTGACGTTTTCTCGAGCGATTTCTTGAGGAATTCCCTTGAGATGATTTTTAAACAGGATTAAAGGAGTTCACACCGACGCCGGATGCTTATCGGCTGCTTTTCGGAATATTTCACTCCGAGTCGTCCGTTTAAAAAAAGATTTTTTTTATAATTAAAATGTTAGTTTTCTAGTGAAAGAAATGAATATGTTGGCACGATTATATTTTTCTCTACGACACTGATTTCACACGTTTAATCACACGCCTTCAGATCAAAATGCTTTTAACATCATGAGAAACATTTCAGTCGAGTGTCCACAAACTTTTGACCAGTAGTGTGTGTGTGTGTGTGTGTGTGTGTGTGTGTATATATATATTCGAGCTGCAACAACTGATCGATAAACTCGATAATAATCGATTATGAAAATCGTTGTCAATGAATCTAATTATTGATTAGTTGGTCTGTGCAGTAAGGGGGAGATTTACTCATTATGTTACTTTTGTTCCGAAAACACGTATCGGACAATAAACAGTAAAGTTGTGTCCCAAATGACACTGTACACTTACACTATGCACTGCATACTCTACTGTCTAGTGTGTGGATTTTAGAAAGGTAATATTATCTAAATAGGGGGCAGTGGTGGCTTGGTGATTAAGGCTCTGGATTACTCATCAGAAGGTTGGTGGTTCGAGCTCCAGTGCTGCCAAGCTGCCACTGTTGGGCCCTTGAGCAAGGCCCTTGACCCTCTCTGCTCCAGGGGCGCTGTATCATGGCCGACCCTGCGCTCTGACCCCAACTCCCTAACATGCTGGGGTATATGAAGAAAAGAATTTCACTGTGCACATGTATATGTGATAAATAAAGACTCATTATCATTATCATTATTTCAAATGGAACACTAGCGTTTTTTTTTATTAACCGGAGGTATAAGCCGCTTCCTAGTCGACGGTGCATGACGTCATACGCACGTAATGTGACACCACTAGCTTTAGCAGATACCCAGAGTCACTGATAATGACTTTCTTCAGTTTACTGTTTGTCATCGTTACCTTTCATTCCCAACATAAACTCAGTTACCATCAGACAGAGGAGAAATCATCGCATGACTGAGGAAGAAAGTCCTATAAGGCAGGGAACATTTTAAATACCGCGGAGATCAAACAGTGATGCACGAGGACAAACTTATGTTTATGTCCAAAACGCTCCACTGTGTGTAAGGGGCAGGCGAAACTGGTGCAAGCTGCTTAAAAGGTTTAGTTTAATTGAAGTTTATTGTCATTATATGCTGAATTTGTGCGCTTGCATTGTAACTTCTATCGTTTATTATAACGGAAGTGATGTGTTAGTAACGAGGCCGCGTTGCTGATCACGCGCTGTGTAGACACACTGATACAGAGTGTAGCGCGAGTAAGATCTGTAATGTCTAATTAAAACACTATGATCAAAAGTAAACACAAGTACAATAATATTCCTAAAGACAGTGAGTAATAGAAATCACAAGATGCAATGAAAGTGAGTTTTTATTTTTACTGTAGTTTAATTTAGTGCTTTTTGTGCATCCATGAAAATAATGCATAAATATTGTATTATAAAAATATACAACTTATATATAATATAAAGTAAAACAAATAAATTTACGTATATGTAAAATAAGTTTACATATAGTCCACAAGACAAGATAAAAGCTGAATTTACACAAATGAACCAGTTCAAAAGTTTACATACACTTGATTCTTAATACTGTGTGTCGTTACCTGGATGATCAACGACTGTGTTTATGTTTTGTGAGAGTTCTTCACGAGTCCTGTGTTTGTCCTGAGCAGTTAAACTGCCTGCTATTCTTCAGAAAAATCCTCCAGGTCCTGCACATTCTTTACTTTTCCAGCATCTTCTGCGTACTTCACCCCTTTCCAACAGTGGCTATGTTGTCGAGTTCCATCTTTTCACACTGAGGACTATTTAAAAAATGTGCAAACATTCACTGCTGCTCAAGAAGGCAACGCAATAGCCTACATTAAGAGCCGGGGGGTGTAAACTTTTGAATAGGATGATTGGTGTAAATTGTTAGCATTTTGTCTTCTGGGAGCCGTGTAACTACCTTATTTAGCATCTGAAGAGCAGTATTACATTTAAAAAAAAGATCTTTAAACAAACTTATATACATATACATACATATATATATATATATATATATATATATATATATATATATATATATATATATATATATATATATTATATCATAATATATGAATAAGTCACTAAATGTGTTATTATATGCTGTGAGCATGAGATGCTCAGGATGAAAGCTCTTATGAAGCAGACCATTCACACGCTCGGAATTTGGGCCAACATACTGCACATTTTGATGTCACATTAGGGGGTCAATGTACTTTTAATATGTTTTTTTTCATATATTGCATGGCAGAGCGCACGCACAGTGTGTGGCAATATAATTGCACCATAATGTTTGTATATTTTCAGGCCTAGATGGTATTAACTCACTGTGGTGCTCTGATAAAGTTCAGATTTCCTCTGTCGGGGTGTTTCTCTTATTTACACCTGTAAAGGTTTATACCTTATGTCATTTATTTTTATTAATTTTTATAGCCTACCATTTATAGTAGTCAATTCAGATTTTTTTTAAACAATGTGTTGATTAATATTCTATAACAGAATATTAATCAATCTATTCTGTGAGGAGACATTTATTTCTGGAAGGAGACTCCAGTGTCAGCGCTTTGTGACTGTCCGAGGTCAAGATCTAACTTAACCGTAACTATAAAAAAAATGTGTCGAATGTACAACGTGTCCTTTAATAAAATGGAAGTTAGTGTTAGGAACAAAACTAGGAAAATAAATAAGTAACATCATACCATTTTGTTGTTCGTTATTTATCCGAATAACAGCGTGTCATGACGTGTGTTATTAATGAATCTGTTACAACGCCCTTTCGTCAGATCTCGTAATAGTTCATTTCGCAAAAAAAATGTCAACGGAGGGACTTTTCGGGCCGAATGCGAGCGCTATTACACCGCAGCATGTCAGGACTCTTTACGTCTATTCATTCACCAAATGTTACACGCTCATCAGCTTTTTTCATCGCCGTGGTCAAGTACCTGCATTAGCATATATGTGATAAATGATGCTTGTCCCTCAGGTTCTCACTGTGAAGAGAGGCGTAACGGCCACGCTCAGCCAGTGATAGTCAGTTCATGTCACGTGAAGGCATGCATCTGGTGCTTTTATTGTTTTTGTTTGACTGGATGATGGAAAATGTGACTCTGGCACTACAGTGATAGTGGACACAGGTCTTACTGAGCATTCACTTGTACTGTATTGGTGTTTGTGAGTTTTGGTGTGTGACTGGCACTGCAAAGTGGCAGCATGTTCCGACCGAGGTGTGTGTTCTGACCTGTTGGTGCCATTAGTGAGAAAATGATTCAATTAAACCTACTACTAAACCTTAATGTGTGTGTGTGTGTGTGTGTGTGTGTGTGTGTGAGTGTGTGGGGTTTTTTTTTGTATGGAGAATGAACATTGCACTAATTCAGTATTAAATTGTATTAGGTGTTTCTCTCAAGCTCACTTTTAAACACTTTCTAGTGTTTATTTTTCTCCTCCTCTGCCCATCGACGGCGCCTTTGGGTTATTATTGGAGCAGACAAGCGAGTGGGAGGAAGAAGCTCAAGTAAATGCCTCTTGTCATCTTTTTTTTTCACTTGATTCTGTTCATCTTTCCATGTCATGGTAATCTGTGTGTGAGGGTGTGCATACAAGAGTGTAGATGTAAGCATAATAAAAACATATAGGTATGTATTTTGCTTCATGCGCACAGGTTTCCACAAACTTCTACTGCGCTGCTTATTAATGCGCCTGCGTGTGGGGTAAATAATCTGTAGCTGGAAGCTATATATCAGCAAGACCATGTGTCATTGTAGATTTATATGTCAGACTTTATTAAACCGACTGGGATTGTCAGAAGAGCATCATGTGGTGCTGAGAACATGTCTTACTCTGAACCTTAAATATAGAGACGTACTTATTAATCTTTTATAGAGACCCTTCTGTGTCGGGGGGGCCCTGAAATACACAAAGCGATGATGCCCTCTTTCTTTTCCTCTTTTTTTCCTTCTTTCTCTCCATTTGCACAGCTGTTCAATCCCCTCATTGCAACACACAAATGAACAGACGTAACAGTGCTCTGTGCCAAGCCTGGGGAACGACATCCTTTCTGTCTTAGTCCTTTTTACTTACCCTTAAATACATTTGAACACGTTTGTATTCAGTGCAACGCCCTTTGAAGCGAATAGTTGTTCAGATCTAAAAATATGGCTATGAAGCCATTGGGGAACGAAGGACTAGAAAGAGGCTATGTCACATACTTTTAATAATTATAACTACATTCGGGTCTCTGGGATGCTGGCTTGATTTCCAGCCCTTCCCGTATCATATATTTTCACCTCCTATTCCACCTTATCTTTCTCCCCTCTCTCTCCCTGCATCCATCCATCCATCTCGCCCTGCTTTTTCAGTCTGTACTCACTCATGCTTGCTTCTCGCTCCCTTTCTCTCGCACTCTCTTTCCTCCCCCATCGCAGTAATACGAGACTTGCAATCAATAGCGCATTAGTCTGGCCGGAAACTCTGGCTGAATTAAATATGAATGACTGAGATTGCAGCGTTACCTGCCTCTCCTCAAGAGCTGACTCAAGGCCCAGGGGGAGAACAGCTCAGTAAGTAGCTCCCTTATGGAACAAATCACAAGGCCGGAGAATATTAGCTTGTGATAGAGTAAGCTCTGAGGAACCTCATTCTGGAGCTACAATATGTCATCTAACGCCACAGACCAGTGTACTTTATTCTTGTTGCTTGTTTTTCTAAGACAATAAGTTCACAATTTCTTTTATCATCTGAAAAGCTTACAATAAACACCAGAGCCACTGTACGCTCGAAGAGGCGAGCACTCAGAATGGCACTTTGATGAGTTTTATGGCCTGTAGACAGAGATTATACCAGGCAAATGGAATTAACGCACCGTTTGGCTTTTTGTGACAGATGGACTGATATTGTTCTCCGTATTCTGCCAGCCTCCAAACTGGTCACGCCCTCCCTCTCGTCTCTTTCTTGACAGATGCAGAGGGAGGACCAGGGCCCTCTTCTCTTTCTGCCCATTGATTCGGGGTGCTTGAGGCTCCAGGGGCGTTGAGCAGGGGGTTGATGACTTCCTCTCGGATAAAGAGAACAAATCAGAGCAGCAGGCGCTCTTAAAGGGCTGAACTGCATGTACGTGAAAAATGCATTTTAACGCACGCAAAAGTAGGTATCGAACTTTTTATCTGTGCACACCTTAGACAGTTCACAGGCTTCAGATTTGCATTTTCCCAGAGAAATGTTACCATATATATATATATATATATATATATATATATATATATATATATATATATATATATTTTTATATATATATATATATATATATATATATATATATATATATATATATATATATATATATATGTATATATATATAGAGTTCGGTTTTATATATATATATATATATATATATATATATATATATATATATATATATATATATATATATATATCTACAACCGAACTGAACTTTTCTTCCCCCTTATCCAAGTAAACTCCACCATCTTATAAGGCGAACCCCGTTATGGTTTTCCTACTCACTTTCTTTGCATCCTACATAGGATATAATACAGGGGGTCCCAAAAGTCTCCATCAATAGTGGAAATGAACAATTTTTAGCAAAATGCTGTCCAAAATTCTTCACACTTAGTTTATATATATAAATATACACACACACACATATATATATATATATATATATATATATATATATATATATATATATATATATATATATATATATATATAGTTATATTTTTCTAATCACCTTTAAGAACACCTTTGACAAAAGAAATTGAAATTGTTCTCACGGCTGGAGCAGGAAGCTATTGCAAGGTTGTGATGGACTTTACCAGGAAACACGGCGAGCACATCACGCACACGACACTGTCGCCAAACTTAGAAACAAATTCAAAAACAGTTGCGGACTGACCGAGAAGAAGTGGACGTCCAACAACATCCAGTGACGAAGGCACAACCGACATGGTGTTGGCAAACATAGTCCCCTAGTGTACGTATGGAGACTTTTGGGACACCGTGTATAATGGAGCTAGATCTAAATCCTATCTAAAACCTGTGGAATGACTTGAAGTGGATTGTGCGTGGGAGATTTGATAGATGTGGAGCATTTTTTCGGGAAGAGTGGAATAAAATTATAAAATCCAGAAGTGCTAGATGGTAGGCTCTTCCCCAAAAAAGACTGAGTGCTGTATTCCAAGCAAAAGGTGCTTTAACAAAATATTCTGCAAAAAATTTGTTTATTGTTATATCACAAAACCCTTAATCAGTACAATACATGGTATTATCTGACTTACAGTTGGATAGCTTCTGTTATAGCCCTTCTTTTTAGCCCTATTAACACCTTATTCTACTTTCAGAGCCAAGATTATTGGTGTTAGTCAATATAATAGATAATAATAATACCTTACTTAATACCTTACTAGTTCAGAGAGCGAGAGAGAGAAAGAGAGAGAGAGAGAGAGAGAGAGAGAGAGAGAGCGCATCAAGATCAAATGGAAGAGGCCTGATTTTATTTCACAACTGTTACTTTGAAACTCACTACATGTCCCTGTCGAGTCAGCACATGAGAACCTCCGGAGAACTTCTACGTTCAAGGACGGTGTTGTGTGATAGAGAGTCATCACACGTACAGCACTGTGAAAAAGTCTGAAACCACCCTTTTGCTTTCATTTTATTTGGTGGCAAACAATAATGAAATTAAATGTTTAAAAATACCATTTTCAGTCAAAAAGCCATGCAGTACTTATTTAAGCAGGTCAATAATAAAGTGTAATATTACAAATAGAATATGTATAGATTTCAAACTGTTTTAAGGTTGAATTTTTAAAAATATTTTTAAAAATATTTTCCCATCATTATCGTCCATTAATGTTCTGGTTCATAATTAATAGTTTATTAAAAATAACAGAAAAGGTCTTCAACACTAAAAGCAGTATGGAATCTGTAAATCGTTTATTTGTACTGCTTTATAAGTACTTATACTTTATAAGTACAGCATGTAACGACAGTAGACTTAATGTACTGTACATTTTCCCATCATTATTATTTGCCACCAAATAATGGACAATAAACGGCCGTTTGTTGGAAAAGCAGTGGACGGTCTCGGACTTTTGTGCAGTACTGTGCTCGACCGAGATACGCATAAACCGGGTTTGGATGTGATGTACTGCTGATCCACTCTGTTTGGTGGAGATGCACTAAAGGATGAGTGTGGAAGTGGTATTATGGCTTGTGGATTGATTAATCAGATTTTAACACATTCAGTGGTCATTAGCCCTGCCCCTGCTTCCCAGTCCAGCCAGGACAGTACAAATTCCATTAAGTGACCAGCAGCTGTCCAGCGACAGATGCCTTGCCAGTCCTGGTCCTCTCTTCCTGCTCCCTGGAGGCATGGGGGTCAATGTGAAAGGGGTGGGGTGGGGTGGGGTGTCCAAATCCAATACAGTCCTGTGGAGAAGACGTGATGATGCTCTCAGAGCAGCACCATCAAATGAGCATCTGCTTCCTCCTCCTCCTCCTCATGCTTCAGCAGCCATTGCTGCAGGTTTGTAAAAGCTTCTCTGTTACTCTGTGCTCCAGTCAAAAATAATGAAAGGCTAAAAATTAGCATTAAATATGAGCATCATTTACTGTATAATGGATAAGAATGATTCAAAACACCTGCTGATAAGTGTATATTTTAGTGTACTACCTCATGCCTGCTATCAGTCGTCCAGAAAGGGAGAATGTCCTCATTCGCCATCTCTTTAATTGTGCGTTTGTTTAAGGTTTTCAGATTTATTTTCATATTTAACTGCATATTAAAAGTCATGAGTAGAGTTTAATTCAGATTCAAACCATTGTCCAGTATACTCCTTTATTTATGTCTTTGCAAACAAGTTTTACATTTCTTATGATGTTTATTAATATGATCTTCTTCTTCTTCTTCTTCTTCTTCTTCTTCTTCTTCTTCTTCTTCTTTGTTTTTAAATGAGATTTTATTTTTTGGCATCAAAAGGCATGTACTGCTTGGCTGCAGCAAGCAAGCAGTTAAAGATTTGAGCAGGGTCAGACGACTAGAGGCGTAGGAGGGTGGAAGGGATCAGGGACGGGAGGCGTGTTCTGAACATGGGGCGCGTGGCGAGTGAGCAGGTGGATGACGGGCAGCTGAGAAGTGGTGAAGGGAGGGGGCCACATCCATTTTGGAAGACTCTTGGGGTTCAAAGGGACCCTGGAAAAAAAAAAGAAAAAAAAAAAGAATAAGGCAGCCCCATCTGGAAGGGTGGTGGGGGCTGGGGTGTGAAAGGGATCTGGAGGGTGGTGTCTGACACTCTCTCTTTTGTTCTTTCATGATGCAGTAGGGATGGAGTTGGGGGGGGGGGTTACTCTCCTGCCTGTATGGGGCGGGGGGAGGGGCAGTTGAACAATAGTGCTGGCCAAGGAATCGAAAGCCTTGCCCGTGCTACAGAAAAGAGAACAAGAGAGGCAGGAGGAAAGCTTCGGAGAAAGAAAGGAAAGGACATTATTTATACTATCTGCATATACTGAGCCAGGTACACAAGGCTCTTACGCAGGAGTAATGTGTGCCTGACACGTGACAGCAGGCTTTACAGAGACTACATCACACACACAAGAGATATCTGTGTCTGCCATTAGCATTATTATTTCTCTAATATGGTGTGTTAAAACACTATGCCTATATGTATCTGTTTTTATATAGCTGCAGTGCAGTTATTTCCCTACTGTAATAGCCGCAATAAGAATCCATTAATCTCTGATGCAGTCCCTTCTTGCTTGAGTACAGTACAGTGGCCATCCGTCAAATCCCAACCCCTGAAACATTCTACTATGGAAAATATGAACACCACATGAATCTCAATAAGCTGATGGCAAAAAAATAAAAAGAAATCAGCTCGATGCCACAATACCAGAATGGAGAGTGCGGTACAGATGTAATGGGATTTAGTCTCCTGGTTTTTTTGTGGGAAATGCTGAGGTCTTTTGCATTAGGTTGTGCTGCATGGCATTTGGGGTGGAAAGAAGAAGTGGAGAGGAGAAAGATTCATTTATCTTCATTAGTGTGTGCTCTGGACAAGACTTCAACCTGCAGGGAGGGAGACAAAACACATGGAAAAAATCCTCCCAAAGAATGGAAGGTTTCTTTCTCTCTCTCTCTCTATTTACCTCTCTGTCTCCCTCCTTCCAGCAGAGCAGACACTCTCAGACATACTAATAGCACCCAGGCGAGGCTATCACGATGCTACACACACACACACACACACACACACACACACACACACACACACACACATTCCTTTAGGCCATTGTAGGTGTGGACTACCTGCAGCAGCACTAGCAGCTCTCCGTGGTGCTGAATAAATGGGCTACATGGAGACGTTTGTCAGTGCTCTGTGCTCATACACCACCAAGCGGTGGGGGGAAGGGACCCAATTACAGCATGGAGAGACAGAAGAGAAGGAGGGTTTCACTGTCATCTTACAAATGAGTGCCTCCTGAACATCTGTGGGTTAAATATATACATTTTTAAAAAACTTCTTGCTGAAGCAAAAATATTAAATAGATAACACGTTGTTCAAAGTGTCTCGACACATTGCCTTTATAACACATGCATAAATATTTTATAAAGCAATGCTGGAGTATTTATGAAAAGCTTATATCAAAACATCTACGATGATATCTGAGATTTTTCAGAACGTTGTCTTTCCACGGAAGAGAGAACAACAACCATCGACGATCATTATGAGCCGAGTGATACTGAGAGATATTGTGTTACTGTCATTTTTAATAATAATAATACTAATTTATATATTGTCTTAGCAGTAATACTAGTAATACTAATAATAAAAGTAGATACCATAATAAAGAACTGAAATGTGTAGAAATGTGGCCATCTGCCATGATTTTAATGACCTCAAACTAAAGTTCATCAAATGTACATTTATGGAACGCTTATGACGCACTACATTTGTTTACCTTTTACAAATGTGTCTGTTAGCATGTGCTACTATAAAAAAAAAAATAATAAAAAAACCAATCAACAAGTTAATAACTTCAAAGTTATGGATAAAAACAGGAATGACAGCAACATCTTGATCATTCAGCTCACGATGAGAGTTGATGGTTGTTGTTTTCTTTTCTATGTAAAGAAAAAGGTGTGTAAAACCTCCAAGATCATCTTACATTTTTTGACATAACCCTTTCATAAATTTTCAAGCATTGCTTATCTATCTATCTATCTATCTATCTATCTATCTATCTATCTATATATATATATATATATATATATATATATATATATATATATATATATATATATATATATATATATTAGCTATGCAGTGCTTATACATCTGCTATAAAGGCATTATGTGTGCGTCCATCAAATAACGTGTTACTAATATTTTTATTGAAGTCATTTCATCAATGCACGTCTCCCCTTGCTTATAATAGTGGATTTGATCACTGTGAAGGAAGGATTATTAATTTTGTTGTTAAAAGGGAATCCCTGAGATCTTTACATGCGAAACCTGGACAAGAAATAGGACAATAGGTGGAGGTTGGAATCATGCTGGGACACCGCCTTTTCAGACTCCTGTTTCAAACACTTTTGGTGTACATCGCCCCCTGGTGGTTACTATTACCTAACTCACAGGCTCCCCACCCTGGTCCTGGAGAAACCCCTGTATGCACAGTGTAGTGTTTTCCCTGCTTTAGTACCCCACCCTATTACACTACACTACAAACACTACAGTGTGCAGGACAGGCGTTGGGAACCTGTGACCTAAATAATTGTGTAATTCACCAACATTAAAAAAAAAAGAAATCTTAACTATAGACAACAAACTGTATCCTAACAATAAATCCAGCTACACCCTGGGTAGCTACACCACCAGCTGCTCTGGGTACTTGGGTACGATGGACGAAATCCATTAGCCTGCACTCTACCAGTATAGGCCATGTTCCAGTTGTTTTCCAACAGAATATGAGTTTTAGATGATCATTTGCATTAGATGCTAACATTTGATATCAATTCAATTCAATTCGATTTTTAATTTTATAACATTTTTTAACAATGGACATTGTCATAAAGCAGCTTCACAGAAATATATAAATTCTGGATATAAATTTTTAAGTTATAAATGTATCCCTAATGAGCGAGCCAGAGATGACGGTGGTGAGGAAAATCTCCCTGAGACGACATGAGGAAGAAACCCTGAGAGGAACCCCGTCCTCATCTGGGTGACACCGGAGAGTGTGATTATGAATGATTTCTCTTCTATATTTTTAATGAAATTGCACTAATTGTCTGTAAAATGAATACAGCTGAAAATGCTGTAAAGTAAATATGCATTGTAACGAATGCTGTAAAGAAAATGTAACTTTTCTACATAAAAAAATATATTTTATAAAGTGTAATAAACTCAATAAAGTCAATAGTTGGTGTAACACTGCTTTGTCTTTAAAACAGAATCAGTAGTCTCAGGTGTGTTTTGTGCAGTTTTATAAGGGAATTAGCTGATTTTACTGAATATCTTTGAGAATCTTATATAACATGTTACTTCTTTTTACTCGCATATGGAAATCTTGCAAATTTTTATTACAAAACATTAGCGTGTCTAAGACTTTTGCACAGCGCTGCATTTCAGTCAGTTTTAATTAATAATACTTTACTTATTGCAACTGATTCTATCAACAAAACACTTTTGAAAAATAAAATAAAACATGTCAGTAGTATGAAAATAATAAAGTGATGTAATTAAAACTGACTTACACGTGCACAGTAGTGTATACATTCCCCTCCGAAACTACTGGAACAGCAAGGCCAATTCATTCATGCGTTGTTGCTGTAGACTGAAGACATTTGGGTTTGAGTTCAAAAGATGAATATGAGAAGAGAGTTTATTATTTAAGCCTTCATTTCCTGGTATTTATATGTAGACATGTTAAACGACATGGAACACAACACATTTTGTGTCAGACCACCCAATTTGTAGGTGAGCAAACATATTGGAACATGACTGACATGTGTTTCTTGTTACCCAGGTGTGTCCAGTTAGAGTGACTGATTAAACAATAAATAGCTCTGAACATCTACTCTTGGTTTTAGTCTTCAGTTTCTCCTGTGAAGACTGCATTTGTTGTTAAAAATGATAAACAACATGAAGATCAGTGAGCTGCCTATGGGAGAAAAACAAGTCCTTTTGAAGCTGAGAAAAGAGGGAAAATCAATCAGAGGCATTGCATAAACATTGGGCATAGCCAATACAACAATTTGGAATGTCTTGAAAAAGAAAGAAACCAATGGTGTACTGAGCAACAGACACTGAACGGGTCGACCAAGGAAAACAATAACAGCAGATTACAGAAACATTTTGAGCGCTGTGAAGAAAAACCCAAAGACAACAGTTAGTGACATCACCAACAGCCTCCACAGGGCAGGGGTGAAGGAATCATGCAGCAAGACAACGATCCAAAACACACTTCCACCTCAACAAAGGACTTCATCAGGGGGGAAAAGTAGAAGATTTTAGACTGGCCAAATCAATCACCAGACCTTAATCCAACTGATCAGTGTTTCACCTCCTGAAGAGAAGACTGAAGGGCGAAACCCCCCGAAACAAACAACTACTGAAAGACACTGCAGTAAAAACCTGGAAAAGCTTCACAGAAGAAGAAACCAACAGTTTGGTGTCAGTGAGTTGCAGGATTGATGCGGTTACTGCAAGCGAGGGATATGCAACCAATATTAAGTGTTATTTACTTTAATTTACTTCAAGACTGATCTGTTCCTATACTTTTGCTCGTTTAAAAATGGCATGGTCTGACACAAAAGGTTCTGTGTTTTATGTTGTTTAACACATCTAGATGTAAATAGCAGGGAATAAAAGCTAAAATCCTAAACTTTCTCTTTTGATCTCAAACCCAAATATCTTTGGTGTACGGCACAAACTAATGAATTGGCCTTGCCGTTCCACTAGTTTTGGAGGGGACTGCATATGCTACAATGGGAACAAATAATAATGAATTAGGATTTGACCTGCTTATTCCTTCCCAGTGAACAGTTCTGAAGCTTAAATCCTGTAACATAATGCTGATGGTACTGTATGTGTCATGTTCATCACTGGCCAGTCTGGTCGATGATTGCTACTGATAGAAACTGGTCTATGACTAATAAAATGGAAGTAAATGAGTAGGTGGCTTTATCCCTATTCAAGCAGCACCATCCTCAGCAATCTCCAGGCTGCACTCCTTTGGGTCATCCTCAGTGGCAGAGTGTAGCCTCCAGTTGATCCAGAGGTAGGGCATCAGGATGGATCAGGCAGGTCCAGAGAGCAGAAAGGATCAGGATCACTGGCATCTCCATAAAATCATGTGTGGCTTGACAGAAGGAGAGAAGGAGAGGAGGTAAAGAGAGGGAGAGATTGTTAGGTATGCTTACTATCCTGGAACGGATAAGACTGTGTACTTTGCGTAAAAGAAAGTCTAGTCAGGGTAGGCTTGAGTAAACAAATACGTTTTAAGCCTAGACTTAAACACTGAGACTGTGTCTGAGTCCCGAACACTAATTGGAAGACTGTTCCATAACAGTGGGGCTCTATAAGAGAACGCTCTTCCCCCTGCTGTAGCCTTCGCTATTCGAGGTACCAACAAATAGCCTGGACCTTTTGATCTAAGTAGGCATGGCGGATCATAGAAGATCAAAAGTTCACTCAGGTACTGTGGCGCGAGACCATTTAGTGCTTTATAGTTCAGTAGTAGTATTTTATAATCAATTTGAAATTTTACTGCGAGCCAATGCAGTGTGTATAAGATCACGGTGATGTGGTCGTATCTTCTAGTTCTAGTTAGGACTCTAGCAGCTGCATTCTGAACTAACTGGAGCTTGTTTATGCTCCTACTGGAACATCCAGACAATAAGGCATTACAGTAATCCAGCCTAGAGATGACGAAAGCATGAATTAGTTTTTCTGCATCATGTAGTGACATTATATTTCTTATCTGAGCAATAGTTCTGAGATGAGAGAAGGCTATCCTAGTAATATTATCTACATGAGTGACAAATGAAAGACTGCAACAGCAAATGTGATAACCATTAATCCACACTACATTAAGAACTCAGAAATATTACAACCTAAAACATTATTATTAGCCTGCAAATTATTGTAGTTCTTTCAGAAGATCAGTATTCCTTATAACTGCAACTACACTTAATGATATGGTTGATGTTTAATGAGATGGCACCAATCCCATATCCAGTATCAGTACAAGCAAAAAAAATGGTTGATTGGATATTGAAGAAACATCAGATATCAGATCCTGTAACAAATGGCAAAGATTGGAATTGGATATGGAAAAGAAATGTATTTTTACAAGTTAAAATATTTACATACTGTTTTCGTTAGGATTTATTTTATTATATTTATATTTTATACTTTATTATATTTGTTGTATTGACAGTGTAAGTGATTCATGTGTGAAAGAGTTTATTTCAAAATTTAGTAGTATAGTTTTTAAAGAATACAGTATGGGGTGGGTATTAGTACCAGTATCAGAAAAGAAAAGGTACTATTTTGTCATCTCTGATATACAGTCCCCTCTGAAAGTATTGTAATGGCAAGGGTTAGCATTTTTGTGTTTGCTATACACTGACATTTGTGTGTATATATATATAAAGTGAGTACACCCCTCACATTTTTGTAAATATTTGATTATATCTTTTCATGTGACAACACTGAAGAAATGACACTTTGCTACAATGTAAAGTAGTGAGTGTACAGCTTGTGTAACAGTGTAAATTTGCTGTCCCCTCAAAATAACTCAACACACAGCCATTAATGTCTAAACTGTTGGCAACCAATACAATAAGTACAATAATAATATGTGTGTATGTATATATATATATATATATATATATATATATATATATATATATATATATATATATGTATATATATTATATATAATAATATGTGTGTGTATATATATACATATATACATATATATATATATATATATATATGTGTGTGTGTGTGTGTGTGTGGGTGTGTGTGTATACACACAAATGTGAGTGTTCAGCAAAAACAAGAGAGCTGGTCTTGCCATTACACTCCATTATACTCCACTCTATCATCCACCACACTCCTCTACACTCCTCTATCCTCCACCACACTCCATTATACTCCACTACACCTCATTATACTCCACTCTAACTTCCACTGCACTCCTATATCCTCCACTACACTCCATTATACTCCACTACACCTCATTATACTCCACTCTAACTTCCACTACACTCCTCTCTACTCCACTACACTTCTCTACACTCCATTATACTACACTCCTATATCCTCCTATATCCTCCACTATTTCATTACAAGCTTTATTTCAGTACTGTTAGCTTATTTCATACAGTATTATAGAGCAGGGAGGGCGCGTATGCAGGAATACAGGAAGTAGGGAGTTACTGGGACTGGGCCAGAGACAGGTGCGTCAGCAGGACCGGTTTGGTGAGAAGGCGGGGAAGGCGGTGCTGTGCTCTGGCCGCTAGGAGGATCACTCCGCGCCGCTACACTGCAACACAAGGAAGCGGTGTCCGAGTAGCCTACTGCAAAACAATAACCCAGTTCTACGAAGAGTTTTCGCACAGCGACTGTGTTTGGATAGGATGGCCACTCTGACAAGCGAGCGGAGAGCTTTTGCTCACAAGATTAACAGGTCAGTACGAGTTTTGTGTCCACACCGCGCTAACCGGCTAACGCAACGCTTCTCCCCGCACGCCGCGGCTCCTCAACTCGCCTCCCGTCAACCGCGACAGCTGGACCAGCCTTTTGTTTATAGATCACAGAATACTGTGTCGGCACGACTTGTCGTCAAGGTTAATCAGTTTGTTTGTGTTTGAAATAAAGGAAGTGCTCCTTAGACTGTGTTGTTAGTTCTACTGACCGTGAAGTGGTAGTGTAGTGGAGTATTAATTAAGTGTAGTGGAGTATAATGGAGTGTAGAGAAGTGTAGTGGAGGATAGGGTAGAGTATAATGGAGTGTAGAGAAGTGTAGTGGAGGATAGAGTAGAGTATAATGGAGTGTAGTGGAGTATAATGGAGTGTAGAGAAGTGTAGTGGAGGATAGAGTAGAGTATAATGGAGTGTAGAGAAGTGTAGTGGAGGATAGAGTAGAGTATAATGGAGTGTCACTACACTCCATTATACTCTACTCTATCCTCCACTACACTTCTCTACACTCCATTACTCCACTGAGTATAATGGAGTGTAGTGGAGTATAATGGAGTGTAGAGAAGTGTAGTGGAGGATAGAGTAGAGTATAATGGAGTGTAGTGGAGTATAATGGAGTGTAGTGGAGTATAATGGAGTGTAGAGAAGTGTAGTGGAGGATAGAATGGAGTATAATGGAGTGTAGAGAAGTGTAGTGGAGGATAGAATGGAGTATAATGGAGTGTAGAGAAGTGTTTTGGAGGATAGAATGGAGTATAATGGAGTGGAGAGAAGTGTAGTGGAGGATAGAGGAGAAGTGTAGTGGAGGATAGAGTAGAGTATAATGGGGTGTAGTGGAGTATAATGGAGGATAGAGTAGAGTATAATGGAGTGTAGTGGAGTATAATGGAGTGTAGCGGAGGATAGAGTAGAGTATAATGGAGTGTAGTGGAGTATAATGGAGTGTAGAGAAGTGTAGTGGAGGATAGAGTAGAGTATAATGGGGTGTAGTGGAGTATAATGGAGGATAGAGTAGAGTATAAGGGAGTGTAGTGGAGTATAAGGGAGTGTAGTGGAGTATAATGGAGTGTAGTGGAGTATAATGGAGTGTAGCGGAGGATAGAGTAGAGTATAATGGAGTGTAGTGGAGTATAATGGAGTGTAGAGAAGTGTAGTGGAGGATAGAGTAGAGTATAATGGGGTGTAGTGGAGTATAATGGAGGATAGAGTAGAGTATAAGGGAGTGTAGTGGAGTATAATGGAGTGTAGTGGAGTATAATGGAGTGTAGTGGAGTATAATGGAGTGTAGAGAAGTGTTTTGGAGGATATAATGGAGTGGAGAGAAGTGTAGTGGAGGATAGAGGAGAAGTGTAGTGGAGGATAGAGTAGAGTATAATGGGGTGTAGTGGAGTATAATGGAGGATAGAGTAGAGTATAATGGAGTGTAGTGGAGTATAATGGAGTGTAGTGGAGTATAATGGAGTGTAGAGAAGTGTAGTGGAGGATAGGGTAGTGTATGGAGGAGTGTAGAGAAGTGTAGTGGAGGATAGGGTAGAGTGTGGAGTGTAGAGAAGTGTAGTGTAGTATAATGGAGTGTAGTGGAGGATAGATGAGTATAGTGAAGTGTAATGGAGGATAGAGGAGTGTAGTGGAGTATAATGGCGTGTAGTGGAAGATAGATGAGTATAGTGAAGTGTAGTGGACTATAATGGCGTGTAGTGGAGGATACATGAGTATAATGGAGTGTAGTGGACTGTAATGGTGTGTAGTGGAGGATAGATGAGTGTAGTGGAGGATAGATGAGTGTAGTGGACTATAATGGTGTGTAGTGGACTATAATGGTGTGTAGTGGAGGATAGATGAGTATAGTGGAGCGTAGTGGACTATAGTGGAGTGTAGTGGAGGATAGATGAGTATAGTGGAGTGTAGTGGACTATAATGGTGTGTAGTGGAAGATAGATGAGTATAGTGGAGTATAATGGAGAGAAGTTGAGTATTTTTGAGAATATTTGAGTATAGAGCGGAGAATATTTGAGTATAGAGCGGAGTTTAATTGAGTATAGAGCGGAGTATAATTGAGTATAGAGCGGAGTTTAATTGAGTATAGAGCGGAGTATAATTGAGTATAGAGCGGAGAATATTTGAGTATAGAGCGGAGTATAATTGAGTATAGAGCGGAGTATAATTGAGTATAGAGCGGAGAATATTTGAGTATAGAGCGGAGAATATTTGAGTATAGAGCGGAGTTTAATTGAGTATAGAGCGGAGTTTAATTGAGTATAGAGCGGTGTATATTTGAGTATAGATCAGTGCATATTTGAGTATAGAGCGGAGGATATTTGAGTATAGAGCGGAGGATATTTGAGTATAGAGCGGAGGATATTTGAGTATAGAGCGGAGTATAATTGAGTATAGAGCGGAGTATAATTGAGTATAGAACGGAGTATAATTGAGTATAGAGCGGAGTATAGTTGTGGAGTATGTTGGAGTATATCTGTGGAGTATGTTGGAGTATAGGTGTGGAGAATGTTGGAGAATGTTGGAGTATAGGTGTGGAGAATGTTGGAGTATAGGTGTGGAGAATGTTGGAGTATAGGTGTGGAGAATGTTGGAGTATAGGTGTGGAGTATAGGTGTGGAGTATAGGTGTGGAGTATAGGTGTGGAGTATAGGTGTGGAGTATAGGTGTGGAGTATAGGTGTGGAGAATGTTGGAGTATAGGTGTGGAGTATAGGTGTGGAGTATGTTGGAGTATAGGTGTGGAGTATGTTGGAGTATAGGTGTGGAGTATGTTGGAGTATAGGTGTGGAGTATAGGTGTGGAGTATAGTTGTGGAGTATAGGTGTGGAGTATGTTGGAGCATAGGTGTGGAGTATAGGTGTGGAGTATGTTGCAGTATATTGTGGAGCCGTGTGGTCAGACCAGCCTCACTAGCTACACAGAGTGTAGAGCATATTCAAGTAATGTATCTGAACATTGGTGTGTAAAAGCTGTTCATGTTGCATTGTGTTAAACAGGCCAGTGTTATCTCCTCCACACTTCCCGCACATCAGGTTTCACTTAGTCTCAGCGCTACGACTCTGTTATCGTCACTCCTGACACAGAACCAGGAAAGCCGAGTTCTCCTTTTACATGCTCGAGATGAATTTCCCTTTCATTCTCGGCTCTATTTTGTGTGGGAATCTCCAGCCGTGTTCTTCACTGTGGACTTTACCTTCTCTAAGTGCATCATTAAGCAGGACTCAGTGAGCAATTTCTTTAAGTTTCTCTTCTGAGCCTTTTATTTCCTCCGTCTGAGAGCGGCGCAGAAACCTGATTGACATTGTCACATTTCACAGCATGCAGATGTTCAGACTCCTGCTTTACTTCTGCCTTTACACTTTATTTATATATATATATAGCTGAAGAATGTCAGAGCAGTGTTTGTTAGATGTTAACCTTAAACTTATCATTGCAATATAATTGACTTGTCACTTTGTGTTGTTTTTTTACCCTGAGAGTCTGAGTTCATTGTTTGAGTGAGTGCAGGATACAGGAAAAGGGTGTGCAGTTGTTGCCTTTAGAGGAGGTTTCCTTTTTCCTCTTTAAGTAGGAAATGGATTTCCCTGGAACATCAGTGCTCCTGCGTTCACGTATGGGCTTAATGTGTGTCTGTATCCGTATTTAAACACTGATGTTTGTAAGGATTTCAACAAGTTAGAGTGATATTAAGTTTCATAGGAATGAAGCCAGAAATGCACGCACACACTGTACCTCGACACCATATCCATTTTTTTAAACTTTTTTGTGCAGCAGTAGCTCATGAGTCAGAGTCACTGCCCCACAGCTCCAGGCTCCTCGTTTAGATCCTGAGCTCGGCTTACTGTCTGTCCGGGGGTTTCCTCCCGCTGTCCAGAAACATTCAGGTAGGTGAATTGGCTATGCTAAATTACCCCGAAGTGTGAATGAGTGTGTGTGTGTGTGTGTGTGTGTGTGTGTGTGTGTGTGTGTGTATGGTGTCCTGTGATGTACTGGCGTTCCATTCAGGATGTATTCCTGACTCACACCCAGTGTTCCCAGGTTAGGCTCTGGATCCACAGAGACCCAGAGACCCTGACCAGGATAATAATGTGGTGACTGAAGATGAACGAACGATTAGCCTGTGCAAGTTATACAAACAAAACATTAAAATTTCAATCAGGAAACCACTTTGATCATCTATAGTCAGTTTAATGATTTCTCACGCCTCACATGACTAGGCTCGAGCACCATATTGTGATTCTTTTTCCTGCTCTGCAAACTGTATTCCAGCCAGAGTTTTATTAGCTCAGGAAATCGGTTGCTGGCTGGCCGGAGTGTCGCGACCCCTGGGAGAGTTCCTTCATCCGGTCCACAGGGGTGTGCTGCGTTGAATGATCCCAAAACCTGTGAAAGTTTTGGTACTTGTGCGGTGAAGAGGTGCAGACTAACTGAAGGGACAGTGCAGTGGACTGCTTTGTTTGCATATACAATGAATAGCATGCATACGGAGAAAAAGAATGTGAGGGGGACCACTGGCAGCTGTGTGTGTGTGTGTGTGTGTGTGTGTGTGTGTGTGTGTGTGTGTGTGTGTGTGTGTGTGTACACACACGAGTGTGAGTTCCCACAAGTGAGCCAGTCTGTGAAGGAGCAGCTGCGCGTTATCTTGGACAGCATGAGGAGAGCACTGGGGGACTGGGGCTGTGTTGGGGTCTTTGGTGTTGGGACAAGAAGGGGTTGAGTTTTGGCATCGTGTCTATTAGAAAGTCCTAAAAGTAGACAAAGAGAACCCAAATAAACAAATGACACAAAAATATTATACTTGGTCATTTATTTATTGAGGGAAACGATCCAATATTACATATCTGTGAGTGGCAAAAGATTGTGAACCTCTAGGATTATCAGTTCATTTGAAGGTGAAATTAGAGTCAGGTGATCAATGGGATGACGATCAGGTGTGAGTGAGTGAGTGTCCTGTTTTATTTAAAGAACAGGGATCTATCAGAGTCTGGTCTTCACAACACATGTTTGTGGAAGTGTATCATGGCATGAACAAAGAAGATTTCTGAGGACTTCAGAAAATGAGTTGTTGAAGCTCATCAGGCTGGAAAATGTTACCAAACCATCCCTAAAGAGTTTGGACTCCACCAATCCACAGTCAGACAGATTGTGTACAAATGGAGGAAATTCTAGACCATTGTTCCCCTCCCCAGGAGTGGAGACCAACAAAGATCACTCCAAGAACAAGGTGTAATAGTCTGCGAGGTCATAAAGGAACCCAGGGTAACTTCTAAATAACTAAAGGCCTCTCTCACATTGGCTAATGTTAATGATCATGAGTTCACCATCAGGAGAACACTGAACAACAATGGTGTGTATGGCAGGGTTGTAAGGAGAAAGCCACTGATCCCCAAAAAAGAACATTGCTGCCCTTCTGCAGTTTGCTCAAGATCACGTAGACAACCCAGAAGGCTATTGGGAAAATAGAACTTTTTGGTTTAAACGATGTGTTATGTTTGGAGAAAGGAAAACACTGCACTCGAGCATAAGAACCTTATCCCAACTGTGTAAAATATGGTGGTGGTAGTATCTTGGTTTGGATTTGTTTAGCTGCATCTGGTCCAGGACGACTTGCCATCATTGATGGAACAATGAATCTGAATTATATCAGTGAACTCTAAAGGAAAATGTCAGGACATCTGTTCATGAACTGAATCTGAAGAGAAAGTGGGTCATACAGCAAGACAGCGATCATAAACACAAACACAAGTTGTTCTACAGAGAACGGTTAAAGAAGAATAAAGTTAATGTTTTGGAACGGCCAAGTCAAAGTCCTGACCTTAATCCAGTAGAAATGTTGTGGAAGAACCTGAAGCAAGCAGTTCATGTGAGGAAACACACCAACATCCCAGAGTTGTAGCTGTTCTGTACTGAGGAACGGACTAAAATTCCTCCAAGTCGATGTGCAGGACTGATCAACAGTTACCCCAAACGTTTATCTGCAGTTATTGCTGCACAAGGAGCTCACACCAGATACTGAAAACAAAGGTGCACATACTTTTACTCATAGATATGTAATATTGGATCATTTTCCTCAATAAATAAATGACCAAGTATAATATTTGTGTCTCATTTGTTTATTTGTGTTCTCCTTATCTACTTTTAGGACTTGTGTGAAGGTCTGATGATGTTTTAGGTCACATTTATGCAGATATATAGAAAATTCTAAAGGGTTCATGAACTTTCAAGCACCACTGTATGTTAATGTGCTTGTTCTAAAACATTATTATTTCTACTATAACAGCTCCAAATAAACAAAATCAAAAATGCTTGTAATTGTTATTATGGTACATTTTCTATGAGCAGATGTTTAGTTAGCATTTTGGGAAGGAGTCTCCAGTGTCAGTGGTTTGTAACAGGGGTGAGGCTTTGTGCTTTGCATTTTTTGGTGATATGACAAGCTGCATTTTTTCGATAGCTGCTTTAACATTAAACATAATGATAAGTATGACAAGTCCCTTTTTTCATAACTAAACAAAATATAGGCATTGGCAAATTCCTGAGGTATAATAGGAATAGAACACTGTTGGCATGCTGTTATAGGAAAATAACTAGCTTTGAGCTGATAACACTTAGTGTTTTATTCCTGACAAGATGAATACTTGACCCAAACTAACACATTCTCTCTTTCTCTGTCCGTCTCTCTTTCTCTTTCTGTCTCTCTCTCTCACTTTCTCTCTCTCTCTCTCTCTCTCTCTCTCTCTCAGGACGGTAGCTGCAGACGTCAGAAAGCAGGTATCTCGGGAGTATGGCTCCCCTCAGCTCTCCAAAAAACGAAGTGGAACCCATCAGTCGGTGAGCAAAATCACTTTTCTACCGAACAGTGCAGCACGGACAAGTACGTGTGTCAAGATCCCATCATATAATCTTTACTGAGAAGTTTGATTGCACTCCCAAATGTCATGCTACATTATTCAAGCAAGGCACTAGACAGAGTGTATAGCTTCAATCTGTTACCCTATATATATATATATATATATATATATAGGATGTAAACAAAGGGAATAGGTAGTGTTTTTCAAGAGGACAGATGTTACTTGGATTTTTGCTAAGAAATAGCTATTGTTATACCACTGAGCTCGATTCTGATTGGTCAGATGATGTTGATTAATTTTCTATAAGACCAGTAGTTCCAGCTGTAAGGCATTAATTTGAATACATTCTCACTTACCTGCGTGAAGTTGGCCCCCCACCCAACGCAAAACGTCGGCAAAATAGTCTCAATTGTTTGTGCTGGTTTGTTCCGATAAAAGCTTTGTTTTTGCGACTGTCATAAATAAATACACGCACCATGATCTGTTTGCTGTAGCTCTGTGTTTATACATACATAGGCCGTGTGTGTGTGTGTATGTATGTGTGTGTATATATATATATATATATATATATATATATATATATATATATATATATATATATATATATATAAAATGTATATATATATGTGTGTGTGTGTGTGTGTGTGTGTGTGTGTATATATATATATATATATATATATATATATATGTATGTATATGTGTATATATATGTGTGTGTGTGTGTGTGTATGTGGAAACTTAATGACTTAAATGACTCAATGAATTAAGAATTAAGCCAAAATGATTTTACTTGTGAAACTGAATTACTGTGTACTATCAAACATCCTTTGACGCAAATAATGGACCTTTAAAAATTTAAACTTAAATACACTTAATACTGACAAGCTACTATCTGTCTTCAAACCAAGACTTGAGTGCAAACACCATCAAGCCCGACATCTTAGCGCTCTTGAATGTTGTACCATTATGATTGAAGTTAACTAATAATATTGTAACTGACAATGTTAAAACACTGTATTTACACTGGCCAGAATTTTGTTTTAGTAACTATATTGACTTTTCCTAGACTAACAACACTAAATTCCACAAGAGCATCTTGAACAGAGTGTCACTTACACCTAGTGGTGGCAGTGAAGTGTAGCCGATGATTCTCCTTGTGAATAAATGAGAAGTTTAATCATGAGAGACCAGTGAATGAAGTAAAGAGAATTGTTTATTGAACAAATGATGATATGATTTGTCTTGACAAAGTCTTCGGCAATTCCACTCTAAAAGGGTGCTCACACGAGGAGATTTGTGCCTCTATTTTATAAACGGAAGCAGCACAAACGAAACTTTTATTGGCACAAACCGGCACAAACCAAGCACGAACAATTGAGCCTATTTGGGGTGAATTTGGAGCATGTGGCGGGGCTGAGTGACCTCAGAATGACCTATAAATATTCTTTTAATATCTCCAGAACCGAAGCAGCACAAACGAAATTTTTTACGGCACAAACCAGCACAAACGAAGAAGAAACGATTGAGCCTATTTGGACTGAACTTGGAGCGTGTGGGGGGGATGGTGACGTCATTGGTCCATAATTCAATGTCTAATATTTTAAAACCAAAGTAGCACAAACGAAACTTTTTACAGCACAAACCAGCACAAACGATTGAAACTATTTTGCCGACATTTTGCAGTGGGTGGGGGGCCGACTTCACGCGGGTTTCTCACTTCTATAGTAACAGCTTGTGCAGGGATTTGTACAGCAGATGCTCCAGATGAACAGAAAAAGCTGTGTAATCATTCAGTACCTTTACGTGGACAATAATAATCCGATATTAACCAGATTAAGACACTAGCATGTAAACAGCGATTACTGATGACTTTAATCCGACTAAGGTCATACTCGAAGTAAACACAAATCGAATTAAGACATGTGGAGTGTTCCTGTTTTAGTCGCATTATCGACGTGCCTTACAGACATGTACACACCTTAATCACACTATTAACGTCGTGTGGGAGTTTTCACGGCATCTTGCGACAGGACACGTACACACACGGCAGTGCTCAACCGTTTTACGGCAAACAAGAGAGCACGGCTGCATCCCAAACCGTGTACTTACCTGTTATATAGTAGGAGAAATACACGTATTTCTGTAAATGTGCGGTTTTGAAGCCCACGGCTTCAAGCAATCGTCTATTAGCACGTATAACACGACAAATAATTAACTGCACTTGAAGCGTCTGTAAAATTAAAAATAAAAACACCCAAAACTGTATACGGTACCATAACGAAGACCAACTGTATGTAGATATGTGAAATTCTGGAGGGACGGCGTGGCGTGGTGACGTAATGACGTGTGCTGTTAATCGGTCTGTGTTCTATAACATGTAAAACCTGAACATGAAAGGAGTATTCTAAACATGACTCATATAAACACCTTAATCACAATATTGTCTTATTCAGAATAAGGTCAATAATTAGATTACTGCTGTCCATGTAAACGTAGTCTATGATACGATGAAGTTTTCTGCAAGAAGTTGTTTATTTAGCATTTTTTACAAGAACTCCCCATGTCTCTTGTTTGTTTCCACACATTGCTGTTTCTCAGGAGCATGACAAACAGCCAATTTTGTCTTATTAAAACATGAAAGTACCTTATTAAGAGGGGGAGAGGGAGAGGGGGGTTGGGAACGGCTGTTTATAGCTGTGAGAACAGGAACGACTACTATATGTAGTTTTAGTTTTTCATAATTAGAATATTGATGCAAAATAAAAAAGCATGGGAAAATCATGTATGCTGTTAATGACATGCACACATTTTTATTGATAGTCCCCTCCAAAAGTATTGGGACTGCAAGGTCCATTCTGCCGTCTTCGTTATACATTGAAGACGTTTGCGTTTGAGATCTGAAGATGAACCCGAGACGATGAATCAGAGTTTCAGCTTTCGTTTCGTCATATTTACATCTAGACGTGCGAGACAATCTAGAACACGACACTTTTTGGTGGCAGACCACCCGGTTTTTTAGGTGAGCAAAAGTATTGGAACAGATACCGTTTTAAAGTGCTTTACTCTTCGGTTACATATCCCTTGTTTGGAATAAAACGCAAACCCAAATGTCTTCAATGTATAGCCGGGGGGGGGGAAACCCCAGAATTGGCCTTACTGTTTGAATATTTTCAGAGGGGACTGTGTTAATAGTAAATATCAGGAAAGGATTCAGAAGCAGATTTGCGCTACTTAGAGCAATTGAAAATTTAAACTGTTGCGGTTGAGACATTGTTTGTTTATTTCTGATGTATGGAAAATGTAATACTAGTGTTGGTTTCACTGTATCGTATTGTGTGTTGAAATTGTGTGCATTGTTACATCCTTAATAGGTAGTAAAAAAAAACCCCAAAAAATAGGACTTAACCTCAAGATTATTCCAAGTACAGACATCCCGGGACGAACGCTCTACAAGCATTACCACCATCTCAGGACATTGCATGAATCATTGTTTAATCTTGTGGGGTTTTTTGCCTTAGTCACTTTCCAGCTTTACAGTACCCTCTCAGATTTCACGTCGGAGTGATTTTACTTCCCATGAAAGCAGGCCACAAGATTTATGAACTGAAGTAGAAAAGGGAAGTGGCAATTATCACAAACAGTAATTGTTTTCACTTCTGCCCACACCACTTCTGCACTACCCCATCATAGCAGATTTGTTGTAGAGTTCAGATTTGTGTGTGTGTGTGTGTGTGTGTGTGTGTGTGTGTGTGTGTGTGTTAGGTGCCCCTTACGGAAGTGGTGGAGCCGGTCGACTATGAGGAGTATGTGAGCAGTCATGCCCCTAACCCTGAGTCTGGGCCTCTCAGACAACTCCTGGAGTTCCCCGCTGATGACCTGGAGCTCGTGCTGCAGGAGAGAGAGTGCGCGACACTGGAACCAGCCCTGCCTGATGAAGAGTGAGCCCTTTTTATATACACACAGGCCCACAGGGTACTCATGTGTAATAGTAATCAGATCAGCTGCTCATTGTGGATGAGATTTCCTGCTTACTACATTCAGTCGATTATTATGAGCACTCGCAGTAGCCGTGTTCGACGCCGAGTTATTCTGTGTCTGCAGTACGCTGGATCCCAGAGTGAGAGATGCGCTTGGGGTCTACACTGAAGACTGGCTCATTATCCAGAGAAAGTGAGTGGGATGATGGTTTATTAACTTACTTATGTGGAAGAAAGGAGACTAATGCTGGAGTAATTCCAGGAACCTCAGGGAAGGCGGCGGTCCTTTGGGACTCGAAAATATGGTCGTTTATTGACCCGTACTTTAGAAGTAATTATTATGTTACAACATTTTCTGTCTTAGATACCAATGCTACAGTACCATACAGAGTTCCCACAACACCGAGCGGCGAAGGGAGAAGCGAAGAGGCCTGGTTAAACAGACATTTGAACTGGACGAGGCTGCAGCCATTGACCGCTCGGATGACCAGGTAAGAGGCTGCGATGTCTTCTATAGAGACTTTAGGAAGTGTTCGTTAAGATACATGAACACATTTCACTTTATTTCTGTGGTGTTTTTTTTTTCTCTCCCTGCTAGCGCAGTACAATAGTATTGCTCATTCATGGCAACATGGTGAATTAACTATTAGTGCTGCTAGGACAAGTTCCCAAAACGATGACGTAGGGTGGGAATGTAAGCGAGGAGGGATCGGTTCTGAGAAGCGAAGGCACATCTATATTTTGGTGTTGGTTTTAAATGAGACTACCATCTCACTCTCCAGCTGAATAACACTGAAAATACAAATCAGTATTGCTAATTATTATTTACAAATCTTTTTTTTTTTTTTAAATGTAAAAGTTGTGATTGCATAAGTATTCACCCCCGCTGCTGCAAAACCCCCCCCCAAAAAAAAACCCAACTAAATTGGTTCTGCTGGAACCAGATGCCATCAGAAGCCACGTAATTAGTGAAACGGCGTCAATCTGTGTGTGATTAAAGTGTCACATGATCTCTGTGTAAACAGCCCTGTTCCTGGAAGAACCCAGTGTTGGTAGAGAACATACCTGAGTGAATAGCATCATGAGGACCAAGGAGCTATCAAAACAAGGTCCACAACGAGGTTCTGGAAAAAATATTGCTCGGGTTTTGTGTAGGGGTGAATACTTATACAAGCCTGTATGTAGTACAGGGCATTTGGGGAGAGCCACGTTAAATCGATGCCGTAGTAAGAACAGCCCTTGTACGCACAAAAAAAACTTTATACAACTGTGTACAAGGGCTGAGATCATGTGACACTTTAATTGCGCCCAGGTTGATGCTGTTTCACTAATTACGTGATGGCATCTGGTTCCACCAGAACTAATTTAGGTTTTGGTTTTTTTGCATCAGCATTGGGGGTATAAATACTTATGCAATCAGGACTTTTTGCATTAAAAAAAATTGTAAATAATATTTAGCAATATTGATTTGTATTTTCAGTGTTATTGGATATTTTGTGTAGATCCGTGACATAAAAATCTCATGCAAGTCTGTTTCACTGCAAAATGCGGAATGGTTCAAACAAGGGTGAATACTTCTGCACACCATGCTGTGAGAGAGTGCAGGAAGATAGACCTAACTAGAGCCCACTTCAAGCCCCCCAATAAAAAAAAAACGAGAGATGAGGTGACATGTGAATCGGGGATGATTGACAGTTATGTATGTGTTTTGAACTCTCTGACATTCATTAACCAACCCACCAAACCCCTGCCCCCCCCCCCCCCCAATCACCACCACCAATTGTCTCCTCTGATTTTCTCATGTGAAAGATACACGATCGTACTCTGTCGAGGTAAATGGAGAATTGCCTTGGCTGACCGTATACATGTTTACAGTAGGCCTAAAGGATTTCAGCCTGTCAGACCATCAAGTTTTACCTCTTACCTAGCTAAAATTCATCGGAATCATTTGTAATCTTTCCAATATGTCATTAAAATGTATAAAATAATTGCTGCTCCGGACTGCAGGTGTCCTGACTTAATAGCTGCCCGGTTCGCTGCCTTCGTTTCGATCAGCTCACGTAGTAGCACTTAAAACATCCTGCTATTTTAACCTTGTCTTAATGAATGGTTTAAATAGATCACAGGATGTGATTGTGTGTGTGCGTGCATGTGTGTGTGTGTGTGTAGGACGACCTTAAGAGGAGGTCACTGTCTCTGGATGACACACCTCGGGGCAGCTGGGCCTCCAGCATCTTTGACCTGAAGAACTCCTCTGCAGATGCCCTGCTGCCTTGTCTGCTGGTGCACACAGCTGCCGAGGACATGGACCACCGCAACACGGAGAACCGTCAGCAAGGGCGCCACCCTGACTTACTGGGGCTTTACCCAGCACCGGATGAGGTCTGAACACTACTAAATAGTATATACAGTTGCGAGAGAAAAAGTTTGTGAGCTCTTTGGAAATGACCTGGAGTTCTGTATTATTACTCAGGAAATGTGGCCTGGTCTTAATCCAAGTCATAATAATAATAGACCCCCTTCGGTGATTGGAAACAAAGCGAGATGCGCACGCTGCTGGGTTATAATCTGACGGAAGAATTTATCAAGAATTTCATTTAGAAATCAGCTTGATATTAGCTAAAACGTTACCTGCTTATCGTTCCAGATTAGCTCTAAAGACTAAACCGATACTTTCAAACGCCGTGACCCTTGGACGATCCTTACGGCTTGGCGTCCTGTCAGTGGCAGTGGTCTAGCCCGCGATGACTGTACACGCATCGTGTAGAAATATCAGTGTTTCTACTAGAGACGAACTGAAGATCTCTTGATGAGTACAACTTTGTCGTTTGTGTACACACTCAAGGCGTCGTGTTTGTTATAATTACAACATGGAGGATGTCATCTTGGCACCGAACGCGGTGCTGATGCCCAAGCGGACACCGTGAAAACGCGTTTGTACACTGAGGAAAGTTTTATCCAGCGAAATGCTTCCATCATGTGCAACAACCTATGTAAAAACATGACCTAGATATCTAGCTAGATGTTTTTTTTTTTTTTTTTTTTAATCTAGATTTTAGGTTTGTTTGTTTTGTTAAAGCAACATCAATTAGGCCTGTTCACTAACTAGCAAGCCAACCTGACTGATATGATAGTTAGCTGATTAGCTGAGACGGAATGGACACTGTTAAGAGCTCTTCGAACCTGCCTGTAAACACGATTGTCGGCTTGGAAAAGTGTCCGATTTTGTGCCTTGCCAATAATCTAATCTAATAAGCTTTTATTTATTTATTTATTTATTTATTTATTATAAAGAATTCCTTTTTTATTCTTTATTTTCTTGTCTAGAATTTTACTGTAGTCCTTCATTACCCACTTCACTGCTAGTGCCTCTTTATATCTGTGTACATAGCCCTCTGGTGTCTGGTGTCAATGTTGCCATGGCACTGTCACCATGGAGCTTGCTTTCTCATGTGTTATGTGTGTGTGTGTGTGTGTGTGTGTGTGTGTGTGTGTGTGTATGCGTATGCGTGGCAGGATGAGGCTGTGGAGAGGTGCTCAGTCCCCGAGGTACCCAAAGAACATACAGGCCAGAGAATCATGGTCAAGTGTTTGTCTCTCAAGTGAGTTCAGCGTGCATGCCATTTAAACATCTAAACACTCCGCACGCATTTGTTTATATCCGACGTTGTGTACATCATATACGGCTTTTCCTCGGATATGATTTGAGTTTCCCTCGTGCAGTGATGGACCCTGCTGTGTCGTCCCTCTTTAGGTTTGAAATCGAGATCGAACCGATATTCGGGACGCTGGCTCTGTATGACGTGAAGGAAAAGAAAAAGGTCGGTATTTCTGTCGCATTGTTTTTGCTGCTTATTGTGCTGCGGGTGTCCTCAGAGTCGCCGAGTCGTTATTTGCTGGATAGTTTTACGAATTGAGTTTGAGTGAAACGTCTTGTGGCCCTAATCATTAAAAACGTCCTCACCCAGTCTGGTTCGTCTGGTCCTAGATTTCAGAGAACTTTCATTTTGACCTGAACTCGGACCAAATGAAGAACATGCTACGTCCCCATAACCCCCACACCGCTATCTCCACCCTTGCCCGCTCTGCCATCTTCTCCATCACAGACCCCTCTCCTGATGTCTTCCTGGTTATCAAGGTACAGCCACCGGGGGGAACGTCTGCTCACACACACATCTATGTTAGAGGCTTAGTTGGGTTGAAAGTGTGAGCAATTACAGACGTGGATCATTTTTCCCCCATTTTTTGCAAGAGTAAACTGTTATATTTATATATATATGTATGTATGTATCTATATATATTTTTTTTATATTTATCCATGTGTGTGTGTTTCAGCTGGAGAAGGTCCTGCAGCAGGGAGATATAGGAGAGTGCTGTGAGCCATATATGGTCATAAAGGATTCAGATTCAGTTAAGGTAAGTATGCGTCACTCCTGTGCTTTTCTGCTCGTATGCTGTAGTCTGCCTGAGCGTCTGTGCTCAATTTGATTTATTCTTATCAGAACTCAGCATCAATCCTTGGTATAACTGACATGGGCAGCTGCCACGGACTCCATCTAGAGCAGGATGCTATTTAACAAGCCTTCAGTAGTGCCAAAGAAGAACCACACTCGATATTCAACGTCACCCACAAATGTACCGGCGCTGCCCTTTTTCACTTATGAAACAGTAGGAGATATTTAGACACCAAGTCCAGGTGCTGTAAGATCGCGATGCTGTTAGATTATTTACGGAAAGAGGACGAGGTGTCCACGACGGTGCGTTGTAGCGTGATGATAACATTACGCCGTGTAGCCTTGTTCCAGCTGAAGCAATGCACTTATTTCGACAGTTTCTAACACCATTGTGCGACCCCTTTAGGAGTTGGTGGCATTGGTAAAGTCATGGGAAGAGGGGTCACTTTTGTAGGGTGAGCACTGCGTGCCCCAAGCATACAAATCATATTTTCCAATGATTTCTCAATTACTAAACTGCTGCAATATTTGCTGTCTTTTTTGAAATAACCAAAGTCCAGTAAACTTGGAGAGACTCCTCACTGACTGTGAGCTCTGGGTGTTGATTTAGACTGTTAGTGGATTTTAACAAACAACCTGTCTGATTGTCCTGCTTCTTTTTTTGTGTCTTATTGTGTGCGTGTGTGTGTGCGTGTAGCACAAGGAGAAACTTGAGAAACTGAAGGCCCAGGCAGAGCAGTCATGCAGTCGTCTTGGACGCTTCCGAATGCCCTTTGCCTGGACGGCCATCCACCTTTTCAACATCGTCAGCAGTGTCGGGGGGCTGGAGCGCTCTGACTCGGACTCAGACACAGGTTATTCTCAACACTCGTACACTCCTACCCCCTGTTGTACATGTTTTGCTCTGACCTACCAGTGTCTTAGATACATCTACAGTGTACCTGTGCTTATGGTCAGATTTATAATGTTGACCTATCAACAGTGCACTTTGTAGGTACCGTATACGTTTATGCCGTATACTTGAAACTGTGTTTCAAGAAGTTTGGTGAATTACACTGAACTTTTACTTCATCTGCAACTTATGTGTGTGTGTGTGTGTGTATATATATATATATATATAGAGAGAGAGAGAGAGAGAGAGAGAGATAGATAGCATTATTAACACATAAACATTTTCGCAATAGCAATGTTTGCACGAGTCCTCAGAAAAGATCCCACCGCCGGTCTTTGACCTCAGCACCGATTTTAAACTCCTGACCAGTATCAAATAATTCATTTTTCACTCTGTTACAACAGATGTATTATCAACTATATACACACTACTGAATGAGTTTGTCTAATTCATTTAATTCTATACATTTTAGAATAATAATAAAGTCATCAAAACTCTGGAGTAACACAAATGGAACTATGGGAATTATGTTGTGATAAAAAATCCCAAATAATTTAATTTAAGACGCCCTTTTTGCCTAGAATTTCCAGAAATGTATTCTTGGTATTTTCTCGACCGATTTCTTGAGGAATTTCCCTGAGATGCTTTAAACAGTAATAAAGGAGTTCACACCGACGCCGGACTCTTATCTCCTGCTTTTCAGAATATTTCTCTCTGAGTCGTTTGTTCGTTTAAACAAATAATATTTTTTTTCTTAGTTTTCTAATGAAAGAAACAAATACGTCGGCACGATTATATTTAATCCACAACACTGATTTCACACATTTAATCACATGCCTTCAGATCAAAAGGGTTTTTAACATCATGAGGAACATTTCAGTCAAGCATCCACAAACTTTTGACCGGTGGTTTGTTATCGACTATGTTGGGGGTTTTTTTGCAAATTTTCATTGGGCTGAATGAAGCATGGGCCGTTTGTACACCTTGTGCCTGAACAGTTGGCTCGTTATCTTTGCCAGCCTTGGTGCAGGTAACGGCTACCTGTTAGATTAACAGGCGTCTGAACCCATCTGAAGTGTAACTGCTGATTAAATCAGAAGCAACAAGGTTGCTTATAAAGAAAGCGATGAAGAAAACCACACACAAGTGCACTTAGATGCACCGAATGAAGTGTACACTACTGTTCTAGTACTGAAATAGACACGGTTTATGCATACAGCAGGATATTTAAGCGTTTCCCTTCCTTTGTTCACAGAGCGCAAGGGCACGTGGACCGAAAGGAAGAAGAAGGGAGTCGAGCGGATGAGTGTCGGGGAGGACATGTGCAACTTGACCAACTTCAGGCCGGCCACGCTGACCGTCACCAACTTCTTTAAACAGGCCAGTCGGGTTTCCTGTAGGCCAGTCGGTTTCCCCGCCCATTAGTGTGTTTTAATGGTTTGTTGTGGGAAAGGCACACTAAATTTAACATGGGCAGTGTTTTTCCTGTCCACATGTTTCCATTTTTTTTAGTTTTCACACCCTTTCACGTATCCATAATTAATTAACCCACCCATTAATTAAATGGGAAAAGATTTTTGTTAATATTACAGATAAATGCCATGAAAAATCCCCAGAATGATGTCATTCTCCTAAAATTCCTTACTCGGGGCATCTGGTTTAAATTGCATGCATGTGCTAGGCAGATAAGATCCGTTGGAGTTGATTAAGCTTTGTGTGTGTGTGTGTGTGTGTGTGTGTGTGTGTAATCTGTATGTATGACAATGTGTCATGTCCCATGTCCCTTATGCACAAGAACAAGCCTTTTTTGTGCAGTGGTGAGAGATGGGTGAGTTGTGTAAACGTGTGTTGTAATTGCTATGAGCTTTGTGTGACGTCCTTTAGGAAGGGGACAGGCTGAGTGATGAGGACCTGTATAAATTTTTAGCTGACATGAGAAGACCGTCGTCTGTGCTGCGCCGACTCCGACCTGTGACAGGTAAACTGCTGAGTGCAGCTCCAGCGCGGCTCTCTCGCCACCATGTCTGTTTTCAATGACTTGGCGTGCCTCTTTCAGATACCGTTGCACACTCGCTCTTGCTTTCTGCATTGCAGCTCAGTTAAAGATCGACATTTCTCCTGCACCCGAGGTTCCTCACTACTGTCTTTCTCCTGAGCTGCTACATGTCAAGCCCTACCCTGACCTGCGTGTACGTCCTACCAAGGAGGTGCTGGAGTTCCCTGCACGCTATGTTTATACTCCTCACACCAGCTATAGGTCAGTTGCTTCATACACACCCTATTCTTTTTTTGGGTATATTGCAGGGGTCCTCAGTCTCTATGGAATTAAATTTGTGCCACAAAATTTTTAATGTTAAGTATTGAATCGACAGCTCCCTGACCAGGAAGTAGAGACTTCAGTGGAGAAGGTTCTGGGTGCGGTTCTCGGTATCTTTGAAAATGGCTTGCTTACTTAGTCAATGTATTAGTTCGTAATTAATATTTGAGGTTTGGGTAGTCTCATACGACGAAGTGTTGCCGTCATCGTCGTCCTCAGCTGGACACTCGAGCTGTTGATCCGAATCTCCCTGGCTGACGAGAGTAAATCGCAGTGAAGCCCCGCCCACATCCAAGGCTTGTGCTGTATTCTCAGTTCATGCACTGTAATTCGCTTAATACGTTCATAGTGTAAAGCCTATTTTACACTAAAATATAGCATTGGTATTTTATCTTGTGTCGTTCTAGCTATCAACCATTCTTGCTCCTGGGCAAACATACACTTATTTTTATTTCAAGTAGCCTCTATAATTAAAAGGCTGATTTGAGAAGCAATATGCTGTGATTGAGAAGCGATGGTATTTTGCTGTCAGTGCAGTGTAGGGTAACTTGGGGATGGACCCCAGTAAAACAATAAACCACAATCTGAATCATTTGTTTGAAAACATTTTAAGGTTGCTTTTATTATAAAGTATAAAAAATGATAATAATAATAATATAGAATATTAAGTACATCACAATGGCATCCTCAGATTTCGTTCATGAAAGAGCACGTCTTGTATGTATGAAGGTATGTGTTTTGGTTTCCACCTTGGGAGTGTTCGTAAAGACCATAGTTCCTGTTGATCGCTTTTCAAGCGCGACACGTGCTGGAACCAGGCTTGAGAGAGAATCGTTCATGTACTGAAAAGAATAGCAGGCTCCGATCGCTCGTGTGCCGTGGAACGGAAGCTTAGGCGCTCCTGCTCGTCCGTCTCTGTAACTCCGCCAGCTGCTGGTTCTGGTGCTCTAGCTGCCGTTTCTGTATCTCAGTCCAGCTCACCAGGTTGTGCAGAAGGGTGCTGTGCTTCTGGCTGATCTCCTGTCATGAAGAGAGAGAGAGAGATGTTTTCAAGTCATTTTTGAAGTAAACCATTGATCTTGTTCAAGGCTGTTTCAGCCTGTACAAATAGTATTATCGTCCCTACGTGATATTACGCTGCTATGAGATCCAGCGAAGTTTATCGCTTATAATTATTATTATTATCATATTACCAGACCTGTTAACCATTATGCAGTTTCTGCTGGAGCTCTGCGTGAACCTCAGAGTTATCACTCAAAAATCCACCCAAAGAGCCATTTTTTTTCTCCCTAATGAAACGAGCGACGAGCGAGTCGAGGTATGAATCCGAGACGACACTTCCAAGCCCGCATCTTCCCCCATCTCATGCGCACTCACGTTCTGCCACGGTAAATGAAGTATGTATGTTTAACATCGGTGTATTATATTTATAAGGGATTCCACTATAAAATTTCTTCCGAAAATGGTAGAAAAAGGGGAGGCAAAAAAACGATGAAGATTTTGACCCGGAAAGGTTCAGTAGATCTGCAACGAAGCGGCAAATCTGAAAATTTGCCAGTAACGTTTATGGTGATGATTAAAGTCCACCAGCTGGCTGAGTTTTCGTGACTGCCACAGTTTCCGACTGCGCAGCTGATTAATATTACTATTCCTCCCACATTCTCCTGAAATGTGGGGAGGAGAATGTGGGAGGCATAGTAATATTATTATTTTATTTTTTTTTTTACGTTTTTTTAAACCTCACTGCTCTGGACGTTTAACTTATTTATCACAATATTTTTAAATCAAGGTTCGGTTGACTTTAAATCACTCTACGGTTTTGGGCAGGTACTGTTCTGAAACCCAAGGCCTCCAGGGTGCAGGGCTTGGTACAGTGAACACAGATGGGATTTGAGATGCTGTGGCTACACACCTTCAGTGCTCTGATCCTGACAGGGGTGAATCTTTTCAAGGTTTCCTCCAGATTGGTCAGTTTTTGCTTGAGCGCTGCATCTCCTTGCTCCACCTTGTAGACTAGTCCTCTGGTTTGTTGAGCCTGGGCTTGTAGTGCAGTCGTCTCGGCCTACACGAGAAAAAAAAAAAGACAACAGCTGTTGAGTCTTCATGCTCTTTTCCAACCAATCCTGCTGCCTGCTTCTAACACACACTACATGCTCAGCCATTGTTAAAGGTGTTCTCTGTGTGTGTGTGTGTGGCAGTTATGTTGGTATATTGCTAAGAGTGAGGTCAGAAAAAAAGCGATTCTCTGTGTTTAATATCCCAGTAAGGACAAGCAACCCTTATCTTCTATGTTTCCACTATGTGTGATCCCATAGTGTTATGAGGCATGTGTGTGTGTGTAATGGTGCGTCCTCACCTGGATGACGCCGAGCCTGTCTTTGATCTGGCGCTCAGAGCGGATGCTCTGTTCGGTGTCCTGACTCAGACGATGCACAAGGCTCTCGGTGTCTGTGATGGCCCGGGTGATGCGCGCCAGCTTGGCCTCGGTGTTCTGGTGCACGTGGTGCAGTGACTCGCTGAATTGCAGCACCCCATACATCAGCACATTCGCGTCGTGCACTAGCTCTACCTTTGCCTCAGTCCGTGGCATCACGGGTGAGGAAGACACCCCGCAGACCCACATGCACAGACACACCCATGTGCTGAAGTTGGGTAACATGGTGCGTGGCTCCATTGGAAGGCGTATTAGATGTGGATGTGAGATCGGCACTCGTTCACTCCTCGTGTGTGCCTTCAGGTGGTTAATGGTGGCTCTTACCAGCTCTTATACTCTTCATGGGGAGTGTGGAGTTGAGCGTAGGACCAATCACGCTGACCGAATATGTCTCCCTCCTGTTTCTGTCTGTGTACATGACCTTGACTTCAGTCCAGGCAAAGGTCATGCTCTGTATTGCCTAGCTGCTGTGTGCCTGCCAAAAATAACTCGCTGGCATGTTTGTACAAGAGCACACTGGTGTGAAGATTTATTTTAAACACATGATAAATACAGCAGGGTTTTTTTTTCTTTTCTACGTTTTGAACTTTGTATGAGCTCGTACCAGTGGACATGTTGTAATCACCTGCTCACTGTTTAATCTAGTGAAAAGTTGAAAGGTATAAGGTCACCCTCTTTCATATTGTTTCATCATCTTTACTTTGGGTCTTACCCAAAAAAGCACACCAGCAACAGTTCAGTGTCCTGCTATATGCAGACATCATCAGTGAATATGTGTTAAGCCATGCTTTCATGGGGGTCCAACTTACCATTTTTCTTTGGCGCACTACCAGTCCCACCATTTGCTAATACACCTGATCCTAATTAACAAGCTATTTAACAAGCTGCTGATGGGTTTATAGTTCATCTGGTGCTTCAGTTTATGTCGGAGATATCGCATTTACGAGTTGAACGCACATGAACGGCACAACAAAGTCGTGGTGGGGAAAACGCCGGATTTTCTTTATGCTCAGAGAGTTTCCGGGTCAGGGGTGTGCCTCTAGGAAAACACGGCGGAATTGATGGATGCAGCGTCTGCAGTCGACTGTAAATTTGTTGAAAAAATTGAACCTTTACACGTCTCCGAAGCAGATTTCAGTTATAATGTGTTTGGTAATATGCAGCAAGTTATTGTCTGGCTTTTTTATTTACACTAAACCATAATATGATCGCATTGTACAGTTACGATATAATATTTATCATGATTCGTAATCGTATATAACTGATAAGGTGATAATGATAAATTAAACACAGTGGCTTTAATCATAAATTGATTAAAAACATTAAAAAATTTTTTTTAAAAAAGCAAAACACAACTGATGCGCATTCTGTTCTTTTCTAGAAGTAGGATTCATTAGTAGTTGATTAAGAGAAGGTACAGTACACCGCCATCTTGCTCTGGCCGAAGATGTAGATGAGCACCGCTCACTCACTAGCTTTGGTGTTGGCTTGACAGTGTTTACATGACCTGTGAGAAGACCCTCTGTTAACCTATAGGTTTATGATATGTTTTCATTCTCGCTCTTTCTTTTTCGTTCTCGTTTTCTCTCTCTCTCTCTCTCTCTCTCTCTCTCTCTCTCTCTCTCTCTGTAGGAATCTGCTGTATGTATATCCCCAGAGTCTTAATTTCAGCAGTAGACAGGGTTCTGTACGGAACATTGCCGTAAAGGTGCAGTTCATGGCAGGAGAGGATCCCAACCAAGCCATGCCTGTGAGTCCACACACACACACACACACACACAGATACATACACATATATTTATATACACACACACACAGATACACACATATATTTATACACACACACACACACACAGATACACACACATTCTTATACACACACACACACACACACACACACACACACACACACACACATATATATATATGTATATATACATTTGTATGTATATATATCTTATACACATATATAAAATATGGGGAGGCTGTAGCTCAGGTGGTAGAGCGGGTTGTCCATTAATCGTAGGGTTGGTGGTTCGATTCCTGGCCCACATGCTGAAGTGTCCTTGGGCAAGACACTGAACCCAAGTTGCTCCCGATGGCAAGTTAGCACCTTGCGTGCCAGCTCTGCTACCACTGGTGTGTGGGTGTGTGTGTGTGTGTGTGAATGGGTGAATGAGACAGTGTAAAGTGCTTTGGATAAAAGCGTTATACAAGTGCGCCATTTACCAAATAAATATATATATATACACATACACATACACACTAATATACACAGACACACAAACACACAGTGATGCATCGAATGAGAAGGCTTATTGAAAGACAATTTCAATGCTTTCTTATGAGAACTAGACTTATACTGTCGGCTTAATCCCATTTGGATTTGTCTTCCCTGTCTAAGTGCACTATAAAAGTCAAATAAAGTTTTGAACACCCAGTGTAGTGCACTACTATGTGCTCATCAGGAACTCTACAGACCAAAGAGGCAGTGTGTAGTTTTTGATTTCGAAACTGTTAGTTAAGTTCTGTATCGTGTGTGTACGTTGTTGTTTCTGGAGCTCAGCGTCTATAGCCGATGTGTCACCATGAAACAGTGATTGTTGACATGTTTGGATATTCTGTTGTTCTTATTTAAATGTGTAATTATAGTGGAAAGGATTTGGCATAATTAGTGCACTTGTAAGAGTGGAGGACTCAGCAATTTTTTGGAGCATGTACAGTACCAACGCCCATAAATCAACTTCACTTGTGAGCAGAGTTTTGGCTCGGCTGAGCGGGAGCAAACAAAGATTGCACGCATCACCTCTGAGTGCTAGCCAAGGAGATGTGCTCTCGCACAGAGAGCGCTGTCTGTCTGCACGCTTCACTTGTCCAAGATACCGCTTTCCTGCTCTCGTCCTACACGTCCTTGCACTTTATCATGGATTAAATATACACCAGGCACTGTTTTGCTGCTTTTTTTTTTATTGCTATGGTGTTGACTTGAACAGCTGACTACGGTCTGGCAGTAACTAAGCTTTCATAGTCTTGTTCCATCTTGTTTAGATCTGAATTTACTGCTGCTCCTGGAGCACAGTGTAGCATGTATTAAATATGTACTATATACAGTATCTCACAAAAGTGAGTACACCCCTCACATTTTTGTAAATATTTGATTATATCTTTGAATGAGCACTCATGCAGCCCCAGACCATGACACTCCCACCACCATGCTTGACTGTAGGCAAGACACACTTGTCTTTGTACTCCTCACCTGGTTGCCACCACACATGCTTGACACCATCTGAACCAAATAAGTTTATCTTGGTCTCATCAGACCACAGGACATGGTTCCAGTAATTCAATTCAATTCAATTCAATTCAATTTTATTCGTATAGTGCTTTTTACAATAGACATTGTCTCAAAGCAGCTTTACAGAAATATCAACATGGTATACAGATATTAAAGGTGCGAATTTATCCCAACTGAGCAAGCCACTGAGTGGCGACGGTGGCAAGGAAAAACTCCCTAAGATGTTTTAAGAGGAAGAAACCTTGAGAGGAACCCGACTCAGAAGGGAACCCATCCTCATCTGGGTAACAACAGATAGTGTGAAAAAGTTCATTATGGATTTATATGAAGTCTGTATGGCCTTAGGAGCAGCCGTAGTCCCAGCAGTCTGGAATTGGAGAAGATTTGAGCTCCATCCAGAGGCAGAAAGGATGTGGATCTCTAGTATCTCCATAAATTCGTGTGGGGCTCGGTGAAAGGAGAGAGGGAGAAAAAAGATAATTATGACTGCGAAGTAGTAGAACAGAATCTAGTCAGGGTAGGCTTGAGTAAACAAATACATTTTAAGCCTAGACTTAAACACTGAGACTGTGTCTGAGTCCCGAACACTAATAGGAAGACTGTTCCATAACTGTGGGGCTCTATAAGAGAAAGCTCTTCCCCCTGCTGTAGCCTTCACTATTCGAGGTACCGTCAAATAACCTGCATCTTTTGATCTAAGTAGGCGTGGCGGATTATATAAAACCAAAAGGTCGCTTAGATATTGTGGCGCGAGACCATTTAGTGCTTTATAGGTTAATAAAAGTATTTTATAGTTAATGCGAAATTTTACTGGGAGCCAATGCAGTATTGATAATATCGGTGTGATATGGTCGTACCTTCTAGTTCTAGTTAGGACTCTAGCAGCTGCATTCTGGACTAACTGGAGCTTATTTATATTCCTACTGGAACATCCAGACAGTAAGGCATTACAGTAATCTAATCTAGAGGTGACGAATGCATGAACTAGTATTTCCGCATCATGTAGTGACAATATGTTTCTTATTTTAGAAATATTTCTGAGATGAAAGAAGGCTATCCTAGTAATATTATCTACATGACCATCAAATGATAGGCTGGAGTCAATAATCACTCCAAGGTCTTTAACTGCTGTACATGATGAAACAGAAAGACCATCCAGAGTAACCATGTGATCAGAAAGATTACTTCTAGCTACACGTGGGCCTAATAAAAGTATTTCTGTTTTATCAGAATTAAGTAGAAGGAAGTTAGTTAACATCCAATGTCTAATGTCCTTTACACAATCCTCAACTTTACTAAGCTTCTGTCTGTCCTCTGGCTTCGCTGAAACATACAACTGTGTATCATCAGCATAGCAGTGGAAGCTAATTCCATGTTTACGAATAATTTGACCTAGGGGTAGCATATATAAAGTAAAGAGCAGTGGGCCTAAAACAGAACCTTGTGGAACTCCAAAAGTAACCTCAGTACGCATGGAGAATTCACCATTTACATCTACGAACTGATAACGATCGGTCAGATAATACCTGAGCCAGGAGAGGACTGTTCCCTTAATACCAACAACATTTTCTAATCTATCAAGGAGAATAGTGTGATCTATAGAATCAAAAGCTGCACTAAGGTCGAGTAACACAAGCAGAGAGACACAACCCTGATCGTAGGTCAGTAGAAGGTCATTTACTACTTTAACTAATGCTAATAATGCTAGTAATCCATGTCCTTAGTCTGCTTGTCTTCAGCAAACTGTTTGCGGGCTTTCTTGTGCATCATCTTTAGAAAAGGCTTCCTTCTGGGACGACAGCCATGCAGACCAATTTGATGCAGTGTGCGGCATATGGTCTGAGCACTGACAGGCTGACCCCCCACCCCTTCAACCTCTGCAGCAATGCTGGCAGCACTCATACGTCTATTTCCCAAACACATCCTCTGGATATGACGCTGAGCACGTGCACTCAACTTCTTTGGTCGACCATGGCGAGGCCTGTTCTGAGTGGAACCTGTCCTCTTAAACCGCTGTATGGTCTTGGCCACCGTGCTGCAGCTCAGTGTCAGCGTCTTGGCAATCTTCTTATAGCCTAGGCCATCTTTACGTAGAGAAACAATTCTTTCTTTCAGATCCTCAGAGAGTTCTTTGCCATGAGGTGCCATGTTGAACTTCCGGTGAGCAGTTGAGGGAGTGTGAGAGCGATGACACCAAATTTAACACACCTGCTCCCCATTCACACCTGAGACCTTGTAACACTAACAAGTCACATGACACCAGGGAGGGAAAATGGCTAATTGGGCCCAATTTGGACATTTTCACTTAGGGGTGTACTCACTTTTGTTGCCAGCGGTTTAGACATTAATGGCTGTGGGTTGAGTTATTTTGAGGGGACAGCAAATTTACACTCTTACACAAGCTGTACACTCAGTACTTTACATTGTAGCAAAGTGTCATTTCTTCAGTGTTGTCACATGAAAAGATATAATCAAATATTTACAGAAATGTGAGGGGTGTACTCACTTTTGTGAGATACTGTATGTAATGTGTAGACTAGATATCAGAAGACTAAAGGGTACGTAGGAGGTAGTGGGATTGAAACAATAACAGAGACAGCATAACTGATAAGGTAAATATAGAATGATATATATACAATTTAGAGTGAGTGAAATTAAACATGTACAGTACATATATAATACCTTAGGGTACTCACTCTAAGTTAAGCCTCAGATAAAATATATACATACACGGAATATAACACAGCTTAAATAAAATAAAATCACATCCAGAATTAAAATGTCTTTTTCAATGTCTCTGCAATATCTTTTACTCTGAATGAAAGCACTCCTCTAGAGTATTTCATTTGTAGTCCTTTGCAGAAAAAGCAAAATAATATCAAATAAAAATACCGTCCTTCAAGACACAGTGGTTCTGGTTGGGTGACTCGCCATCAAACTGTTGAAAAATTGTTGTAAACTTCTTCCCATGGAATAAAAAAACCTGACCTGTATAAACAGTGTCAGAATAAAACAAAATGAAATCTATGTACAAAACCTATACATATTACACACCACGGTTTAAGTATTTTAAATGATAAATTACAGCCAGTATCCTTGTTATACAATTAAAATAAAAGACCTTTTGTATTGAACATCTGTCTGATTTTTACACAACTCAAACAAAATGGAGCGAACGCTGTGTGCATTGAAACATGTAAACAACTAACACTTGACATAACTGAATATAACTCACATTTATACAATGCGATTTAACAATTTAATAACTCAGAAGTAATGTGACTCAAAACACTTCTGGCATTAAATTCGAATTGACGCATTATTTACATGGCTAAATGAAAGAAGAATATAACCAAGTAATGCAACATGCTGCGTCGTAGCTGTATTAGCTTAGCATAGCACTCAGCACTTAACTAACTCTAGACTTAACTCACCAAGTTTCACGTTGGATAAAACTGCACACGGAAGTTCCTCAGCACTCCGACCGGCAGTAGTACTGTTTTGACCTTTGTTTTCACTCTTTCAAACAGTTAATTATAATATATAATTATAATTTAGGCTTTTTTCTCTTTTTTCTGTCTCCTTTTCTCTCCTCGCTTTGGCTGTGTGTGCCATCTGCACAATAAAAAAAAACTCTCCCGCTGTCACCTGTCAATCAAAGCGGGATCTACGTGTAGAATGGTGTTAATTGGTCGAAATTATCTACATGAAACATTTTAACAGGTTCAAATAACGTATTTGAAAGTATAGTGGTTTACGTTCTGCTTTATTTGTAATTAATCTATATTGTTTTAAATTCGGTTTTAAATATTTATTTATATACATTTTCTAGTGGGCTGCAACAGTTTCCCGATATAACCACACACTGAGACACGTCGAGACAGTTTTGCATTGCACTCAAATTATATATTTTTCAATAAACAAATCACTATAAGCAATGTGCAACTTGTGATACTAGAGAGTTCAGAAAACCCTTTTACATGCAGTTTTAATTGTTTTCAAAGATTTGGCAGAACAGAGTTATGTGAACCTGAATGATTAGAAATGCCTGCGTTTGGCAAAGTTATAGACCGACTCAAACGTGAACATCAACCAGAGGGTTGCTGGATAGGTCATAGAAGCTGTGTACACGTAGCTCTAGATTTAAGTCTTGACTAGTCCATGCTGAGATGTCTGAGAAACACAGTGTAAAGTTACATTGTCAGCAGAAATACTCTTGATAGCATCTGCTATTTTGTTTTTCGAAAAGTGTTGTGGTGTATGAATGTGCTGGTTTCAGCATTATGTGTTTTGATATTTCTTCTTTTTTTCCTGAAACAGGTCATATTTGGAAAATCCAGTTGTGCAGAGTTCAACAAAGAGGCATACACACCAGTGATCTACCATGATAAGTAAGAGCCCTGAAGTGATTACTGAAGATGAATGAATGAATGAATGAAGGAGTGGAGGTTTTATCATCTCTGTTTCTCACACACCAGTATGCACACTTTCTTTTCCCAGGGCTCCTGAATTCTACGAGGAGGTGAAGATGAAAATTCCTGCTAACCTCACTGACAACCACCACCTGCTGTTCACCTTCTACCACATCAGCTGTCAACCCAAACAGAACACTCTGCTCGAGACGCCTGTGGGCTACACTGTAAGAGCTCGTTTTTACCTTCCCGTGACCACAGCTTCATGAACAAAGCCCAAATAATGGTTTTCTCAGACATGTTGGTGTACCACATATGTTAAACAGTGCCCTCTGAAGCTATTGGAATGGGAAGACCAGTTCATTTGTTTATACACCAAAGACATTTGGCTTTGAGATGGGTCGTCGTCTTGCTGCATGATGAAGTTTCTCCCGATTCATTTGGATGCATTTCTCTTTAATTGGCGGACAAATTGTTTCTGTAATTCTTTCCGCTGCTACTATCATGAGTTACATCATCAATAAATATTAGTGAGCCTGTCCCAGAAGCAGCCATGACACTACTTCCACCATGTTTCACAGATGTTTGGGATCATGAGCAGATCCTTTCTTTCTCCACACTTTGGCCCTACCACTTTGGTAAACGTTCATGGTTCCAGAATGTTTGTGGCTTGTCTCTTTATTTCTTTCATTCTGACTTTCTGATTTTTTCTTACTGCTGATAAGTGGTTCTCATCTTGTGGTATGGCCTCTATATTTCTGCTCTCTAAGTCTTCTTCAAACGCTGGATTGTGATACCTTCACCTCTGCCCTGTGAAGGCTGTTGATGTCACTGACTCTTGTTTTTGGTGTTTTTTCACAGCTCTCACATTCTTTGTCATCGTTTGTGGTTGTTGTTTCCCTTGGCCGGCCTGTTTGGTGTGTGATTGCTCAGTACACCAGTAACCACTGGTTACTTTCTTTTCCATGACATTCCAAATTGTAATATTGACTATGCCTAATGTTTGTGCAATGGCTCTGATTGATTTTCCCTCTTTTCTCAGGCTTGCTTTTCTCCCATAGACAGCTCACTGATCTTCATGTTGGTTTATCCTTTTTAACAACACATGCAGTCTTCACAGGTGAAACTGAAGGCTAAAACCAAGAGTAAATGTTCAGAGCTGTTCAATGTTTAAACAGTCAATCTAACAGGTCACACCTGGGCAACAAGAAACACCCTGTCGGTATTTTTGCTCGCCTACAAATTGTGCTGTGTTCCATGTCGTTTAACACGTCTACGTATAAATACCAGGAAATCCAATCTGAAATTCTAAACTCTCTTATATTCATCTTTTGATCTCTATGTGGTTCCAAAAACAAATGAATTGGCCTTGCCGTTCCAATCGTTTCAGCGTGGACTGTAGGTCTATAAAGTTAAGTTGTTGATATAGTGAGGTTATGAGAGACTGTGCTATTCTCCACAGTGGATTCCGCTGATGCAGCATGGCCGTCTGCGCACAGGATCCTTCAGCCTACCTGTGTCCATGGAGAAACCCCCAGCCAGCTACTCCGTCCTCACCCCTGATGTAAGAATGTTGGTTCAGGGTCATTTTTATCTTTGGTCTGAATGTAAGTAAGATACGGGTTCGTATGTATATATTTGTGGTTGGTTGTGTGTGTTTTAGGTACAGCTTCCAGGAATGAAGTGGGTGGACAATCACAAAGGAGTGTTCAATGTAGAGGTGACAGCTGCTTCCTCTGTCCACACTCAGGTATCAAATATAGATGGCAACATATGCACTTACTCAGGACAAGGTCTCTGGGATGAACTGAAACTGTTACATAATTCGTGTGTGTGTAGGACCCATACCTGGATAAGTTCTTCACCCTGGTGTATGTCTTAGAGGAGTACTCTTTCCCGTTCCGACTAAAGGATGTGATCATCACCGAGGCCAATGTGGAGGCTGAGCTAAAAGCCACCATGGCAGCCCTGAAGTCAGCACTGTTGGATACCTGTGTGCGCTTCCTGCACCAGCTTCTGAACAAACTCATCCTCCTCATCGTCCACCCTCCTGTCATCGCCGGCCAGATCGGTGCGCACTCCTTTAATCCCTCGTATTTCTTTACACATCATCATACTGTTAGTTTTTCTTCCTAAACTCATTCCAACCTCCAACCCCCTCTACAGTGAACTTGGGCCGTGCAGCCTTCGAGGCTATGGCACTCCTGGTCAACCAAATTCATAAGAATCTGGAAGGGAACCAAGATCAGCATGGCCGCAACAGTCTGTTGGCCTCTTATATCCACTACTGCTTCCATCTGCCCACCACTGAGCCTGTGCCACCCCCTACTGGTGAGCCATCTGACCAAACTGTGCCAATACACTGATCTCTACTCATTGGGATAAGATTTACAGTGGATATACAAACTCTGCACACCCCTGTTAAACTGGAAGGGTTTTGTGAAGTAAAAGAACGGCACGAAGATAAATCACGTCAGTTCTTTTTCTTTTTATTTTTTAATGTGAAATTGAGAAGTATATAAATAAAGTGAAAAACATTCAGGAACTTTTTTAGGGGGATAAAAAGAAAGAGAAAAAACTTAGAATAACCTTTTTGCATGCATGTGCAAGCCCTTAAACTAATACTTTGTTGAAGCACCTTTTGATTTTATTACACCACTCAGAGCAGCAATATTTCCCACTCTTTCTTGCAAATGCATTCTAGAGCCATCAAATAGTAAGGGTATCTCCTGCGCACAGCCCACTTCGGGTCACCCCAGAGATTTTTAGTTGGACTCAGGTGTGCTGTGTCTGGGTCATTCAATACCACTGATCATCTTTTGGTTACGCCATTCCTTTGTTGATTTGGATGTATGCTTTGGTTCGTTGTCGTGCTATATTTGTAGCTATTCGTGATTCCCTCCACCCTGATAAAAGCCCCATTTCTGGCTGAAGAAAAGCAGCACCAAAGCACGATGCTGCCACCACCATGCTTCAGCATGGGCATGGTGTTCTTTTAGTGATGTGCATTATTTATTTATTTTTCAACTAAACATATCTTTTGTAATTATTATACCTTTTGGAATTGGTCTCATCAGACACATGGTTTGGGCTAATTTAGTTGTTTTTTTGTGAGAAAGGGCTTCTGTCTAGCCCACCCTTACCCCATAGCCCAGACCTGTGAAGAATACAAGAGAGTAATCAGTACTTGTCAGATGTTCCTGCAGCTCCTTTAATGTTGCCGTAGGTCTCTTGGCAGCCTCCCTGGAATTTTTTAGTCTTCTTTTATAAATTTTGGAGGGACTTCCTGTTCGTGGTGATGTCACTGTGGTGCTCCATTTTCTACACTTCACGGTGTTCTATGGTAGACTTTTTATATCCACTGTATTGCCTTTAACGGAATGTTACATAGATATACATGGGGGAATGTGGATCTGATTGGTTAGCCCTTTTTTTTTTTCTTGGCTTTGCTAAGTCTCAAATTATTGTATTTTGTATCCTATACAGAAAAATTCCATGACCCCCAGTACAAGCTAAAACATAGTCATTGTGTAAGCAGCCTGAAGCACAACTGCAGCAGTGTTCCTACAAATGTAGAGAAATTGACCAACTGAGTAGTCCTAGGGCAAGTAAACATATGTGGACAGGTTTTGAAAGGTGGAAGGCTGTTAACACCCCACATTTTTGCACAGTGAGTGGATCTTCCTATGAGCTTCCTATCCAATATGCAACGTTGTCCCGGGCAACTGCCCGCCCCAGCAGTCTGCTCCTGTCCCGCTCCAAGAGCATCAGCAACTCTAACCCCGACCTGGCATCCACACCTACCTCACCTGATGATGAAGTAAAGAGGATCATTGGCAGCAAGGTGGGCATCTTTCTCTCTTCTCCCATAGGCCCCTTCAGTAATTTCTTATTCTAAATTCAAAGTTGTTCTTTTAGGAATATAGATTTAATGCACAAAGGCTCTTTTGTCATTTTTCCTGTATAAAGTTGACAACTCCTGCCCTTCCATTGCGTTTCCTGTTTATGTGGGATGAAAGGAGCAGACTCCTCCAGATGTTGAAGATTTTATAACTTATAACCCTCCTCTACGCTTATTCCTAAATGCCTGCAGCCTGTTCATACAAGTCCAGTTTCTGCTTTTTCCCCTCACTTACTGATGATTATCCAGCTGACTGTGTCTCCTGTGCCGCTTTGTGTTTGTGTTTGTGACTGGTGAATAAGCAGGGAATAGACCGCTCTCACTCCTGGGTAAACTCTGCTTACGCTCCTGGGGGCTCTAGAGCCGTGCTCCGTCGGAACCCCAACTCCAGCTGTGAGCTAAAGCAGGTGCTGATACTTATCCTATACACGAGTATCACCCCAAAATTGTCCTATTAATACCTTATAACCCCATCATCACCCACCATTGTCCTATTAATACCTTATAACCCCATCACCCGACCATTGTCCTATTAATACCTTATAACCCCATCATCACCCACCATTGTCCTATTAATACCTTATAACCCCATCATCACCCACCATTGTCCTATTAATACCTTATAACCCCATCACCCCACCATTGTCCTAGTAATAACTTATAACCCCATCATCACCCACCATTGTCCTATTAATACCTTATAACCCCATCACCCACCGTTGTCCTAGTAATACCTTATAACCCCATCATCACCCACCATTGTCCTATTAATACCTTATAACCCCATCATCACCCACCATTGTCCTATTAATACCTTATAACCCCATCATCACCCACCATTGTCCTATTAATACCTTATAACCCCATCACCCCACCATTGTCCTATTAATACCTTATAACCCCATCACCCCACCATTGTCCTATTAATACCTTATAACCCCATAACATGACCATTGTCCTATTAATACCTTATAACCCCATCACCCCACCATTGTCCTATTAATACCTTATAACTCCATTGTTATCCATTATTGTCCAAATGAATAACTTGTACCCCATCATCCACCCCACCATTGTCCTACCATCCCCTATTATCCTGGTAATATCTTATGGGCAGAGAGCATGTCCACTCTAATGTAAGTGCTTCAGTCTTCTGTAAATCCTTTACTACTTTTACACCCTACTGCTCTATTAACAATACCCCTATATCATCCTCTCTTAATCATACAACCCTGTACCCAATTGTACCCCATACTATTCCTCTGCTGATTATGTGTGTGTGTGGGGGGGGGGGGGGTTGTTGTATTTGTCTCCATATCCAGTCAAATCTGCTCTTCTTTACCGCCTTCTCATCCCTATTCTTTCTTTCAGTGCTCTTTATCTTGCACTGTGTTAGTTAAGTCAGTCAACATACAGTAGTCTTACAATATAGAAATCCGCCCATTCTATATCGAGTCAAGACAATTAGAAATGTGTGAGGATTAAAATAAGTTGTTTTTAAATGTGAATGCCATTTTCCCATTATTTTCTTCAGATCATATGATGAACTCATCATATAAACCTTACAGTGCATCCGGAAAGTATTCACAGCACTCAACTTTTTCCACATTTTGTCATGTTAGTCTTATTCCAAAATGGATTAAATTCATTATTTTCCTCAAAATTCTACATACAATACCGCATAATGACAACGTGAAAGAAGTTTGTTTAAAATCTTTGCAAATTTATTAAAAATAAAAAACAAAAAAAAGCACATGTACATAAGTATTCACAGCCTTTGCCATGACACTCAAAATTGAGCTCAGGTGCATCCTGTTTCCACTGATCATCCTTGAGATGTTTCTACAACTTGATTGGAGTCCACCTGTGGTAAATTCAGTTGATTGGACATGATTTGGAAAGGCACACACCTGTCTATATAAGGTCCCACAGTTAACAATGCATGTCAGAGCACAAACCAAGCCATGAAGTCCAAGGAATTGTCTGGAGACCTCCGAGACAGGATTGTATCGAGGCACAGATCTGGGGAAGGGTACAGAAACATTCCTGCAGCATTGAAGGTCCCAATGAGCACAGTGGCCTCCATCATCCATAAATGGAAGAAGTTTGGAACCACCAGGACTCTTCCTAGAGCTGGCCACCCGGCCAAACTGAGCGATCGGGGGAGAAGGGCCTTAGTCAGGGAGGTGACCAAAAACCCAATGGTCACTCTGACAGAGCTCCAGCGTGTCTCTGTGGAGAGAGGAGAACCTTCCAGAAGAACAACCATCTCTGTAGCACTCCACCAATCAGGCCTGTATGGTAGAGTGGCCAGACGGAAGCCACTCCTCAGTAAAAGGCACATGACAGCCCACCTGGAGTTTGTCAAAAGGCACCTGAAGGACTCTCAGACCAAGATAAAGATTGAACTCTTTGGCCTGAATGGCAAACGTCATGTCTGTAGGAAACCAGGCACCACTCATCACCTGGCCAATACCATCCCTACAGTGAAGCATGGTGGTGGCAGCATCATGCTGTGAGGATGTTTTTCAGCGGCAGGAACTGGGAGACTGGTCAGGATCAAGGGAAAGATGAATGCAGCAATGTACAGAGACATCCTTGATGAAAACCTGCTTCAGAGCGCTCTGGACCTCAGACTGCGGTGAAAGTTTGTCTTCCGACAGGACAACGACCCTAAGCACACAGCCAAGATAACAAAGGAGTGGCTACAGGACAACTCTGTGAATGTCCTTGAGTGGCCCAGCCAGAGCCCAGACTTGAACCCGATTGAACATCTCTGGAGAGATCTGAAAATGGCTGTGCACCGACGCTCCCCATCCAACCTGATGGAGCTTGAGAGGTCCTGCAAAGAAGAATGGGAGAAACTGCCCAAAAATAGGTGTGCCAAGCTTGTAGCATCATACTCAAAAAGACTTGAGGCTGTAATTGGTGCCAAAGGTGCTTCAGCAAAGTATTGAGCAAAGGCTGTGAATACTTATGTACATGTGCTTTTTTTTGTTTTTTTATTTTTAATAAATTTGCAAAGATTTCAAACAAACTTCTTTCACGTTGTCATTATGGGGTATTGTTTGTAGAATTTTGAGGAAAATAATGAATTTAATCCATTTTGGAATAAGGCTGTAACATAAAATGTGGAAAAAGTGAAGCGCAGTGAATACTTTCCGGATGCACTGTACATGTAGATGATAAATATCTACACTAACTTTTGAAAAAGTAGATGGAAGTAGATATTTGGATCAGCAGGTCTCTGCTAATCTTCTATCTATATACATATGATTATTTTCTTAACCTAATAACTTTTTCAGTTGTCTTCCCCTTTGGAATTTGTGTTTACCAAATTTTCCTGGTGTTCATCAGTGCATGCACTTCCTTTCATCATTTCCATTTGTTCTTTCGCCCTCCTCATCCTCCTCATGCTCATTCACCATGGCCGCTGCAGCAGGCCAGTGAACGATCTGCTAACCGCATGTCAGCGTTCATCGAGAGCACCTCCTTACTTGCACCACCTTTGAAACACATGCCCAGGAAGGTAAAATTCACTCCATTTCATTTGCTTTCATATCTCTTGTTCATCTCATCATTTCTTTCATGTCACTAAGTGCGGGCTGAGACGGGGGTATGTACGTGTGCATGTGGGGAGGGTGCATGGATTTGTTGTATGTGTGCAAGTGCGTCTACGTTAATTAGTGCTCTCTCTGCCCAGCTGTTGCACGAGGAGCTGGCTCTGCAGTGGGTGGTGAGCACCAGCACAGTGAGAGAGGCAGCGCTGCAGCAAGCCTGGTTTTTCTTCCAGCTCATGGTAGGTTTCTCTCTCTCTCTCTCTCTCTCTCTCTCTCTCTCTCTCTCTCTCTATCTCTCTCTCTCTCACTCACACACACACACACACACACACACACACACACACACACTCTCTCTGAAGGCCAAGTTTTGGAATTTTAAAGAGTGTTAAAGAATGAAGTAAAAATCACCAGTGGTTTAGCCTGGGGATTGTGCCGTCTTGGCTTTATGCTAGATGTTGGTGGCTGTATCATAACTCACCAAATCTCACTGTAAAGAATGTACTATAGTTAGTTGAAGAAGTCAGCAACTTTGCTTTCCTCAGCTAGTGATGTGTCAGCATGAATATGCTCCATTTCATTTCATGGTATTGTTGTTTTATATGCTATGGTGTTGCACTGATGTTTATCTGATTATCAAAGCCTGGTTTATCTTTGTTTTTTGGAAAACAGAAATCTACACAAATCATCAGGGGAATGCATTTATTAACTGTGCACACGTTTGTTTTGTTTTTTTATTTGATTTTCTCTCTCTCGTCTCTCTCAGGTGAAGAGTATGGCTCATCACCTTTTCCTTACTTCCAAGCTGGACGTGCCGCGACGTCAGCGTTTTCCGGACCGTTTTGTGGACGACATCGCTGCCTTGGTATGCGCCATCAGTGCAGATATTGCCAGCAGACACCACAAGGTAGTGTTTGTAGATGAAACTTTACAATCAAGATCTCATTTCTAAGCCCAGTTCAGTGAATAAGCAGGAATAGCCGCTGTGTAAACTGTGTGTGTGTGTTTCAGGATGTGGAGCTTGTGGAAAGATTAAACAGCAGCCTGGCCTTCTTCCTCAATGACCTGCTGTCTCTCCTTGATCGGGGATTTGTGTTTAACCTCATCCGTACCTACTACAAACAGGTGCATACTACAAAGCATGCGCATGAAACATTCATTCTTGCATTCTTATTGACGGTATATTTGAACGACGTGTGTGTGTGGGCTTAGATTTCCAATAAACTGCACACAACGCAGAACCCAAGCTCTCTGATGGCTTTGAGGCTGGACTTCATGCGTATAGTGTGCAGTCATGAGCACTACGTCACTCTCAACCTGCCATGTGCTACCTTCAGCCCTCCATCCTCTCCATCACCCTCAACCTCCTCTACCACCTCTCAGGTACGTAGAAACACTCCTTTACCATGTGTTGACACTAGCCAGCAAACTGCAATGATTCATTTCATATGTATGTGCCAATCATGGAGCTGCAAATCTGGCAACAGTGTCGAGTGATTTTACAGATCACTGACAGAGTGATGAACAACATTTGAATTGAGATTCTCAGTTCAAGCCATCAGCCAGTTTAATGTTCAAAATTCATGGTGGGAAAAAAACAAAACGTGATCTCTGTGGCTTTGAATGGTTGTTGGTGCCAGGTGGGCTGGTTTGAACCTGCTAATTTTCACACAGCAGTCTCTAGAGTTGACACAGCTGACGAGAAGGCTACGGTAACTCAAATAACCACTCTTTACAACCATGTCGAGCAGAAAAGCATCTCAGAATGCACAAAATGCTCCATCTATGAAGCAGATGGGCTACAACCAAGACCACCTCAGCTGTCATCCAACAACAGGAACCTGAGTCTACAGTGGGCACAGACTCACCAAACTGTACAATGGAAGATTGGAAAAATGTTACCTGGTCTGAGGAACCATGATTTCCGTTCCGACATGCAGATGGGTATGGTCAGAATTCGGTGTCAGCAGTGTGAATTCATGGACCCAACCTGCCTTGTGTCAACAGTTGTCAAGAGGCTGCTGGTGGTGATGTAATGGTGTGGGGAAAGTTTTCTGGCACAAATCAGGCTCCTTAATACCAATCAGTTGAATGCCGCAGCATATCTGAGTATTGTTGCTGAATATGCGCGTCCCTTTATGGCCAAAATCTTCGTATGGCTACTTCTAATACGCGGCATCACAAAGCACTAGTCATCTCAAACTGGTTCCATGAATAGGACAGTGAGTCCAGTGTACTTCGGTGGAGTCCCCAGTCACCAGATCTGAATCCAGCAGAGCATAAAGAACCTGGCAATGCACTGCAATAGTCCAGCTAGTGGTGTGAGATAACGTGTGCATGTGTGTTTATATATTTATATATTTATATATATATATATATATATATATATTTTATATATATATATATATATATATATATATATATATATATATATATATATATATATATATATATATATGCACACACAGTATCTCACAAAAGTGAGTACACCCCTCACATTTTTGTAAATATTTGATTATATCTTTTCATGTGACAACACTGAAGAAATGACACTTTGCTACAATGTAAAGTAGTGAGTGTACAGCTTGTGTAACAGTGTAAATTTGCTGTCCCCTCAAAATAACTCAACACACAGCCATTAATGTCTAAACCGCTGGCAACAAAAGTGAATACATCCCTAAGTGAAAATGTCCAAATTGGGCCCAAAGTGTCAATATTTTGTCATTATTTTCCAGCACTGCCTTAACCCTCTTGGGCATGGAGTTCACCAGAGCTTCGCAGGTTGCCACTGGAGTCCTCTTCCACTCCTCCATGATGACATCACGGAGCTGGTGGATGTTAGAGACCTTGTGCTCCTCCACCTTCAGTTTGAGGATGCCCCACAGATGCTCAATAGGGTTTAGGTCTGGAGACATGCTTGGCCAGTCCATCACCTCTACCCTCAGCCGCACACTGCATCGAATTGGTCTGCATGGCTGTCGTCCCAGAAGGAAGGCTCTTCTAAAGATGATGCACAAGAAAGCCGGCAAACAGTTTGCTGAAGACATGCAGACTAAGGACATGGATTACTGGAACCAAGATAAACTTATTTGGTTCAGATGGTGTCAAGCATGTTTGGCTGCAACCTGGTGAGGAGTACAAAGACAAGTGTCTTGCCTACAGTCAAGCATGGTGGTGGGAGTGTCATGGTCTGGGGCTGCATGAGTGCTGCCGGCACTGGGGAGCTACAGTTCATTGAGGGAACCATGAATTCCAACATGTACTGTAACATACTGAAGCAGAGCATGATCAATATGCAGTATTCCAGCATGATGACCCCAAGCACACCTCCAAGACGACCACTGCCTTGCTAAAGAAGCTGAGGGTGAAGGTGATGGACTGACCAAGCATGTCTCCAGACCTAAACGCTATTGAGCATCTGTGGGGCATCCTCAAACTGAAGGTGGAGGAGCACAAGGTCTCTAACATCCACTAGCTCCGTGATGTCGTCATGGAGGAGTGGAAGAGGACTCCAGTGACAGTCTGTGAAGCTCTGGTGAACTCCATGACCAAGAGGGTTAAGGCAGTGCTGGAAAATAATGGTGGCCACACAAAATATTGACACTTTGGACTCAATTTGGATATTTTCACTTAGGGGTGTAATCACTTTTGTTGCCAGCGGTTTAGACATTAATGGCTGTGTGTTGAGTTATTTTGAGGGGACAGCAAATTTAGGTGACGTGATTAACATAGATTATTTACATTTATGTTTATGACTTTTGGCAGACACCCTTATCCAGAGCGACTTACAATTATCTGTTTGTTTGGGGTTTTTTTTGTACAACTGAGCAGTTGTGGGTTAAGGGCCTTGCTCAAGGGCCCAGCAGTGGCAGCTTGCCGATGTTGGGATTTAAACTCACAACCTTCCGATCAGAAGGCCAATGTCCTAATCACTGAGCTATGACTGATCTCGTTACAGTGGCCCCTGTCGAGGGGTGGGATATACAGTAATAGGCAGCAAGTGAACAGTCAGTTCTCGAAGTTGACTTGTTGGAAGCAGGAAAAATGGGCAAGTGTAAGGATCTGAGCGACTTTGACAAGGGCCAAATTGTGATGGCTAGACGACTGGGTCTCAAAGGGAACTTAGTGCAGAGTGCCTTCTGTAGAAAGAGGAGGAGAAGGTGTTAAGGGAAGAGTGATTGTGTAGTGTAGGAGGGAAGGATTGGCAGATTTAGCTAATCTTGTCAAAGAATGTGGTAAAGTCATCCGTCGTTTGGGAGGAGGTGAAGGAGGAGGAGGAGGGTTGAACAGTGAAGAAAGAAATGTGTGGCTCAGGTGCAGATTAGCTGATTAATATTCTGAGATCCAGACTCTCCTTCCTCCAGTAATGTCACACCAAAAAACAGCAGCATACATTTTATTTGTGCAAACAATAACACGTGCCTTGCTGATGACTATGCGTTAAGATCCTCCTACTGTTCTGACAGACTATGAAAGTTTCTCTCTCTCGTTTCCAGAGTTCAGCATTCTCGTGTCCGGTGCAGGATCAGGGTGTAGTCAGTATGTTCGAGCTGTCCGTGCCCTTTCGCCAGCAGCATTTCCTGTCTGGCTTACTGCTGTCCGAGCTCGCCCTTATCCTGGAACCTGATGGAGAAGGGTAAGACACACACTCATCACACACTCATCACGCACACGCGCACGCGCACACGCACACACTCACATCACACACACACACGCACATCACACTAACCTAATTCATTGTCACTCCAGCAGCATGTTCTTCCTGCACAAGAAGGCGATCAGTGCGGTGCACTCTCTCCTGTGCAGTCATGATGCAGACCCACGCTACACTGACCCGCAGGTTCGAGCCCATATCGCTCAGCTCTATCTTCCACTCATTCCTATCGTCACGGAGACGCTATCCCAACTCCATGATTTCACCGGTGAGCCAAAAAAAATATTTCGTACTGTTTTATGTCTTTTTTTTCCACCTTTATTTATCTATTTATTGTTTATTCCTTTTGTTGTTTGTTCATTTTTCCTGTAGATGCCTCGCCTCAGCGTGTACGCCACACTTCTGTAGTCCTTGATGACGGCGATCCAGAGAACAGCACCATTAATTCGTCCGTTGCTATGGCGATCGCCGGCTCGCCACTACCGTATACCAAAGTCAGTCCCTTCGTGCTGTCCTCGCTGGTGAGCCACAAACCTGTCTGTAAACTTTAAGTTCTGTGGGATATACATTCTTGTTTTGGTGCTGTTTTAATTTCCTCTCCACCAGAGTACTAATTTTTAAAGGCACTTCTTTTCCCGTCTGCAATACTACTCTCTGCCACTGGATGGCTTGGCCTTGAGCCCTTGGTTTTCACATGTGAGACAGCGAGTACTTTCACAGTTCCACAGTATTCAGTTAATGACCTGCATATGAAGGGGAGATGAGAGTTGCTCGGGTCTATGCATTGATAGGAGCATCCTTTGTGACTTGCCAAAAAGGGTCCCTTTTACTAGAAAGGAGTGAGAACAAGAGATGGACCGGCCTCTGCGTTGCTTGTGTGTAAACTGGCGACAATACAATGTAAAACAGTTGTATATACCCATGGTGTGTGTGTGTGTGTGTGTGTATTTAGGCGGGTCGTCCGTGCAGCGCGCTCTCCGCTGAGTGCAGCAGGACTCTCCTGGTGTGTGTTCTGTGGGTGTTGAAGAATGCTGATGCAGCCTTGCTGGAGCGCTGGCTCTCTGAGCTGTCTGTGCAGCTCATCAACCGACTGCTTGACCTTCTCCACCTCGCCATCTCCTGCTTCGAGTACAAGGTACTGCGCCTGTGGACTTGGAACTCGCTTATAATTGAAGTCTAAGAGTAATTGTTAAAGTTCACAGATCTTTTATGTAAAACTCTTACACTGTACTTATTCAATTAATGCTGTTCTTTTATATATTTTTATCCAATGGGGTGGGGGGGGGTGATACAGTAGGAAACAGTTAGCATTAATCATTCCCCTTTTCATGTTGTGGGTTTGGTCGGCTTGTGGCTTTACGTGTTATGTGAGCTCAGGGGAAGAAGGCTCTGGAGCGGATCAACAGTCTGACGTTTAAGAAGTCTCAGGACATGAAAGCCCGTCTGGAGGAAGCCATACTAGGCACTATTGGAGCCCGTCAGGAGATGGTCCGGCGCTGTCGAGGTGAAACTATATGTCTTTTTGTGGGTATGTGGATAGAAGATTTTTAAAGCTGTAGCTCATAACGGTACCCCCGGTTATCTGGTAGCATCAGTGAGGTATCTCACTACAGGACATGACCCTTCACACTGTCCCCCCAGAAGCAATATTTCATTCTGCCAGGATACAGTCATAACCTAAAGTCCTCTTTGAAAAATTTTATTTCAGTATCTCACTACGGGATATTATGATTCCCAATTTCTGGACGATCTTACCTGGAAGACCACTACCAAATGTAGCTGATGTATAGGCACATCATGTCTATAAAACCTTACAAATGTGCGCAGCGTTGACCAACTTGCCGCAGTGCAAATATCATGGCTCGATGTTCCCCAAAACAGGGCCTAGGGTGCTGGCTTTCCTTGTGTGGAATTGGTACACATGCCCATGTGGTGTGTGCATGTCACTTATAAGATTTTTTTTTTTTTCAACTGGGCACTTTGCAACATCTTTGCAACCCTCTGCTTTTTATCGGATTTGGGCCCTGCTGTGTGCTTATGAGAAGAAATTGGAGCTCTTCTGGGTGGGGAGGAGGCGTGATGCCGTGTGGGGTTCTCCTGGAGGTAAGTGGACGAATCCATTGCCTTCCATGTCGAACCAGACAAATACTGACCCTCCCTGGATGGGGTTTCTGTAGCAGATTATCGGAAAATGTATTTCAGGAAGACTGGCAGCAGCTGTCTTTCTGAGCACTTTGCTTTTGGCAGCCATTTTCCCCGCAGTCTTTTTGGCCAGGGAGTGCTGAACGTTTCAGCTACTTTTTGACAGACATTGTACAGATCTGTTCTGAGTTGTGGTGGCCCGTCTGCACCGCCACCCTCACTTTTTAAACATCACAGGCTTTGCAGACTGTTTGGAGGGGATAAAAGGCTCACTGTCAACATTATTATCATTGTCAAACTCGTTATATAAACTCACCCCCCCCACCCTTATACATCTAGAATACCTGTTGCATGACCATGGACAAATTTTCAAATCACCATAGAATCTCACTGATTGACCTAAAATTGGAAAAGTATGTGTGCGTGTGTGTTTATATATATTATATTTGGTGTTTTATTTGTTTTATAATATTTCTAAGTAACATTTGGAAAGAATAACAGGATAGTAATACGAATTATGTTTGGGGTCAATTTGACTCCAAGGAAAACAAACAGGATAGAGCCCTAAAACAGAGGGACACTTCTTGAATATTACAGTCGCAATCAAAATGATTCAACCCCCATTGCAAATCAGGTTTATTGTCAAAATTTACAGACGTCAAACATTCGTCTGCTTACGGCTAGCCCACTAGTCTACAAATAGTAGTCTTAGCCGCTCCTATTATCTTTGGGGATCCCAATCAATGTTTAACATCTGTAAATACATGATTGGCATTATTTATTTTTTTTGCTTCAGATTTAATGACTTTTCCTAGTTTAATGGGGACAACTCGATAAACATAAAAATCTATGAAATACCTGAACTGGCTAGGGGTAGAAAATCTATGAAATGTTGACACATGCTACAAAATGTGTACAGGACATTGAGAAAATATCGTCATGTTAATTTTATGGTTACTGAGTTGTCCCTATTAAATTAGGAAAAGTCATTAAATCTGAAGAAGAAAAAATAAAGCCAGTCATGTATTTACAGATCTTAAACATTGATTGGCCCCAAAGATAATAAGACTACTATTTGTAGACAGGCTAGCCGTAAGCAGACGAATGTTTGACGCTGGTGCAGGCAGCATTCATCAACCGAGCAGTTGTCTCACTCTGTGAACCATTCATCTCGAGCTCACCCCCTGTCATGCGCTGTGTCTGAGAGATTCTTCTGAAAGCAAGAAGGGGTTTTAAATCAATTAGGAGAAAGGCCCGCCTCTGTTCCACACGTCATGTCCGCCGGCCAGTCCTGCCAGGTGTAATGGGTTATTGCTTGTAGGGGGACGGCACAAAGTGGCATATCTAATAGTGATCTGCTGAACCGAAAGCTTGAACGAGAACTTATCTTATCTGTGTGGCCTGCAGAAAGGAGCCCTTATGGTGGCCAGGAGAATGTGCGATGGAGGAAGAACGTCACTCACTGGAGACAGAATGCAGACAGAGTTGACAAGTGAGTCTTTATTTTATTTATTCATATCTTCTCAAATCCAGGCAGAAATCCTGTATATTAATTACCCAAAGAGTTCATGTTGATGTGATGATTAGACATAAGCCAGTCAGTATTTCTGTGTGAAACTTTCCATAAATGTAGTGTGTGTGTGTGTGTGTGTGTGTGTGTGTGTGTGTGTGTACAGGACAAAAGCAGAGATGGAACAGGAGTCCGTGGTGGATGGAAACTTGGCAACTGAAGCTTCCTTAATAGTCTTGGACACTCTGGAGATCATTGTCAAAGTAAAGCTCTGCCTCATTCTGTTGCTCCTTGTTGCTCCTGGATAACCATACATAATTCTAAGTACTATAAACTTATTAAATTGCATTTGTGTGTGTGTGTGTCTCAGACGGTGGTGCTATCTGAGCAGAAGGAGAGTGTGCTGGGCGGAGTGCTGAGAGTACTTCTTCACAGCATGGCTGGCAACCAGAGCGCACTTTTTCTGCAACACTGCTTTACTACGCAGAGAACCCTGGTCTTCAAGGTGTGTGTGTGTGTGTGTGTGTGTGTGTGTGTGTGTGTGTGTGAATAGTAGTCAGGTTTGAGCAGTATGGAAAAAACATATCATGGTGCTTGATGACTACACTGTTTACACTTACCGGAAACTTTATTAGGAACTCTTTATTAGAAGTCATTCCCCACACCTGTAGACTATCAGCCTGAAATGCTGACACACGGCAGATTGGGTGCACGCTGTTGACACTCATTTCTGACCCTATAGTATTCATGTCACAGCAGAACTCGAGATTTATCAGACCAGGTGACGTTTTCCAATCTTCCGTTGTCCAGGTTTGGTGGGTCTGTGTCCACTGTAGCCTCAGATTCCCGTTCTTGGCTGACGGGAGCAAAACACGATGTGGTCGTCTGTTGTTGTAGCTCTGTGTTGTGCAGTCTGAGATGATTTTCTCCTGACCACTGTTGTAAAGAGTGGTTGTTTGAGTGACCATAGCCTTCTACATAGCCGTACTTCTTGAACCTCTCTCGTTAAAAGGCGTTTCCTCCCACAGAACTGTTGTTTTTTTCTGCACTGTCCTGTGTGTAAACTCTAGAGACTGTTGTGTTTGAAAATCGTAGGAGATCAGTAGTTTCTGAAGCACTCAGACCAGCTTATCTGGTACCTCCAACCAGAGATGACTCTTTCCCCATTCTGATTTTTGATGTGAACATTAACTGAATTTCTAGTGGAACTGGAGTCGCATGATTGGCTGATTGGATAACTGCCTGAACAACGTGTGTTCTTAATAAAGTGGCCTGTGAGTGTATGGTGTTTAGGTTTACTACTTTTTTTTTCTTCTTCTTTTTTTTTTTAACCCTAAGTACAATGTTATTTTTTTTAAATAACTCTGACTTGCTTAATGTTGTAAAAATACTGACAATAACCTACAGTATCTCCAAACAGTGTAAAGTGATGTGTTATATCAGCTGCCATTTTACTGTGTGTGTGTGTGTGTGTGTGTGTGTGTGTGTGTACAGTTCCCCGAGATGCTTTTTGAGGAGGACACAGAGCTGTGTGCTGATCTGTGTCTGCGTTTATTGCGTCACTGCAGCAGCAGTATTAGCTCTGTACGCAGTCATGCCAGCGCTTCCCTCTACTTGCTCATGAGACAGAACTACGAGATCGGCAATGTGAGACGCTCAGCCACGCATTCCCAATTTTCCCATAGCGTTACGTTAGCTTTATGATCTGTTTCGACGTGAAGGTGGGAGAACGTTTTGCTGAACAGAGAGTTAGTATTTCATTTGGTTTAATCCTACAGAACTTTGCACGAGTGAAGATGCAGGTTACCATGTCTCTATCATCGCTGGTGGGCACCTCCCAGAACTTCAACGAAGAACACCTGCGCCGCTCCCTCAAGACCATTCTCACCTACGCAGAGGAAGATCTGGAGCTTCGAGACTCACCCTTCCCAGAGCAGGTTCTTCTCACAAACCCTAACACACACACTCATTTTATGGTTCAGTATTACCTTGTAGTTCATTTTTTTTTCTTCGTTTTTTTCCGGCAGGTCCAGGACCTTGTGTTCAACCTGCACATGATTCTCACTGACACAGTGAAGATGAAAGAGCATCAGCAGGACCCTGAGATGCTGCTCGACCTCATGTACAGGTGAGCTGTCTCATCCTAGAGATGTACATCTATATAAAGTTAGACGTGGATGTACATCCGTATACCACTCTTGACATTTTACTCTTTTGATGTTTTTTTTTGTTTTTTTTTGCGTTATAGGATTGCCAAGGGCTATCAGAACTCTCCAGACCTGCGTCTCACCTGGCTACAGAACATGGCCGGAAAGCACTCCGAGAGAGGCAACCATGCTGAAGCCGCCCACTGCCTGGTCCACAGCGCTGCCCTAGTAGCCGAGTACCTCAACATGCTGGAGGACTGTCGCTACCTCCCCATTGGCTGTGTCTCCTTCCAGGTACAGCAACTTTGTTTGCCTCTATTTATAGAGTCATGGGAAAAATAAATTACACCCTCCTTCAATTCTATGTTTTTATACTAGTTGTCTGATCCTCACCACTCTTAAACCTCTAAAAGCAAATAAATAACCTCAGTTGACAGCAAAAAAAAAAAAAAAACACAACAGCAAAAAAAAAATTAAATAGTAAACCAGCCTTCAGAAACTAGGTAGGAAGAAATAAATACACCCTTCCGACTTCCATAATCATTAAGAGAGTAATTTGGGGGGTGTACTTTCTTTTTCCCATGACTGTTTGCGAAGATTTTCATAAACGTGAATGAATTACAAATGCCAGTTTTTCATGTATCCTACACTTGTTTACACCCACTATTTGATTTGATTGGTTAAAATTGTCATTTTCATTGGTCCTGAGCTACTTTATTCCAGTTTAGGTGGGTATATGTTATGGCTCATGTGGTTTTAAAAAAAAACAAATTGTTAAATACCTTATGTTTGGGTGGATGTGATCATACTGTGTTTCATATCTGGGTGTGGATGCATAGAATATCTCCTCTAACGTGCTGGAAGAGTCTGCTGTATCTGACGACATCTTGTCCCCGGAGGAAGAGGGCATCTGTGCGGTGAAATATTTCAGCGAGGTCGGACTGGTGGGGTTGCTGGAACAAGCGGCGGCCTCCTTTAACATGGTGAGGGCATTGGCTAACACTCTCTGATTCTGTTGAGTAGACCGTATCTAACCCTGGATATGATTTGTACTAGTGTGTGTGTGTGTGTGTGTGTGTGTGTGTGTGTGTGTATATATATATATATATATATATATATATATATATATATATATATATATATATATATATATATAAAAATATTAGTGTGTGTGTAATATGTGTGTGTGTGTGTGTGTATGTATATGTGTGTGTGTGTGTGTATATATATATATATATATATATATATATATATATATATATATATATATATATATATATATACAGACATGTACTAGATATTTCTTCTCTATAAATAAGTGGTGGTTGTGTGTACTCCAGGCTGGTATGTATGAAGCCATTAATGAAGTCTATAAGATTCTCTGCCCCATCCATGAGGCCAACAGAGACTTTAAGAAGCTGGCCTCCATCCATGGCAAACTGCAGGATGCCTTCAACAAAATCTACAATCAGGTCTGTTCAGTCAGTGCCTTTGTTTTCACACAGAATTTCCAACGCCACAGGATGCCTGCAGTCAGTAATCAAAAATTAAAGTGGCTACTTATGAGCGAAACGTGCTGACAAGCAGCTAGCAAGAGTTACCGCTCTTTCTCTTCTAGCAATTTCTAGGCATAGTATTCTTTGAAGGGTTTTAGTATTCAGAGGTTATTCATGATGTGTTTCCTGCTTTGTTGACTGATGCCCTTATTCTCTGTGTCCTCTCTCAATGTGCTGCTTTGATTGTGTGCAGAGTTCAGGATGGGAGGTATAACCCCTCTAACGTATTCATTTTACTGCATGTATCATAATATAAAATATCTACTTACCACTGTCACATGCCAGCATTTGTTCTCACACACTCCCCTTCCCTGTCTGTTGTGTTTTACTTTTTTTGTCCCCCCCCCAAATTATCTCCTTGTCCTGGTCTGTGC
>NC_071278.1:7460011-7560011 GCF_023375685.1 Ictalurus furcatus
GGAGTGTATATGGATTTTTAAAAATGTGTTCTGTATGTTGCTGCAGATAATGAAACGTTAACAAACACACACACATCAACACGCACATACAGCCCCCTCCACTAATTTTGCCACCATTGGTAAATATGAGCAAAAAGGCTGTGAAAAATTGCCTTTATTGTTTAACATTGTTGAGCATCTTTAGTTTAAAAAAATTCACAAAAATATTCTGCTCTCATGTATATCAAACAGTTGCAAACACAACAGTTTTATTTAAAAAATGTTTAATATAGATGTGCAATAATTATTGGGACCCTTTTAGTCAATACTTTGTGCTACCTCTGTTTGCCAAGATAACAGCTCTGAGTCTTCTCCTATAATGCCTGATGAGGTTGGAGAATACATGGCGAGGGATCTGAGAGTGTTCCTCCATACAGAATCTCTCCAGATCCTTCATATTTTTGAAGTCCACGCTGGTGGACTCTCCTCTTCAGTTCACCCCACAGGTTTTCTATGGGGTTCAGTTCAGGGGACTGGGTTGGTCATGGCAGGACCTTGATTTTGTGGTCAGTAAAACATTTTTGTGTTGATGTATGTTTTGGATCATTGTCCTGCTGGAAGATCCAACCACAGCCCATTTTAAGCTTTCTGGCAGAGGCAGTCATGTTTTCATTTAATATCTGTTGATATTTGATAGAGTCCATGATGCCATGTATCCTAACAAAATGTCCTCTGGCAGAAAAACAGCCCCAAAACATTAAAGAGCCACCACCATATTTAACCGTGGGCATGAGGTACTTTTCCATATGGCTACCTCTCTGTGTGCTCCAAAACCACCTCTGGTGTTCATTACCAAAAAGCTCTATTTTGGTTTCATCTGAACCCGATCCCATTTGAAGTTCCAGTAGTGTCTGGCAAACTGAAGACGCTCGAGTTTGTTTTTGGATGAGAGTAGAGGCTTTTTTCTTGAAACCCTTCCAAACAGCTTGTGGTGGTGTAGGTGACTTCGGATTGTAGTTTTGGAGACTTTCTGACCCCAAGACACAATTAACTTCTGCAGTTCTCCAGCTGTGATCGTCGAACCGTCCTCTTCACAGTGCGTTGAGACGATATAGAAACACGTCCAATTCCAGGTCGATTCATAACATTTCCAGTTGACTGGAATGTCTTAATTATTGCCCTGATGGTGGAAATGGGCATTTTCAATGCTTGTGCTATTTTCTTATAACCACTTACCATTTTGTGAAGCTCAACAACCTTTTGCTGCACATCACATTTATATTCCTTGCTCTTACCCATAGTTATGAATGACTAAGGGAATTTGGACTACGTGTTACCTCATGTTTATACCTCTGTGAAACATGAAGTCATGGTTGAACAATTTTCTGTTCCTATACACCCAGGTGTACAAAAAAAAAGAAAAATAAGTAAATAAGTAAAATATCAATGGGAATATACTTCAAATATATTTGTCACATGAATTCACTTATATTTTAAAAAAATGTGTTTTGTTTTTTTTTTTATAAACCTGTGTTGTGTTTGCAGTTGTTTGATATCCATGAGAGCAGAGTATTTTTGTGAATGTTTTTAACAAAAAGTTAAACAACAAAGACATTTTTTCACAGCCTTCTTTGTTCATATTTACCAATATTAGTGGAGGGCACTGCACGTGTAGTCTGCCATGTCTAGGATGAGATCCGCATTCACATCTTTAGGTCCACATCCACAAATACATTTGTTCATATGCAAAGACACACACAAGGGATATGCATATGCTAGTTTATTGGGTTTTGGAGCTCTTCTCTACATCCAGCATGTCACTCCTGTAAGTGTCTGTTACATTTCATCATGTTTCCAGTCACATCTGCTGACATCTGACCCTGTTTCCCCTCTTTCTTCCCAATCTTCAGGAATTCCCTTAGCAGATCCAGCTTTCGGCGGACAGACTGTTAAATAGCACCACAGGAGAAGTGGGGCCAACCCCTCGCCCAGGCTCCAGATTGCCTTCTCCTCCACTGGGCACGAGCTCTCTGCTGTTCTCTCAGACGAGTCGAACTTATGTTTACTCAGAAGAGTTATCTATGGTATAAACACAGGCTTGTTGGCTCTCCAGAGGCAGGGCAGTGATGGCTCAGGCAGTCTTATGGGACTCGCTTCAAAAATGAGCTCTCTTCAGTCAGACTGGTGGTAATTTTAGGTTTCGCTCAACATGGGAATCTAAATAGTCTGCTGCACTTCCTTCTTTTCTTTTGTGTGTGTGTGTGTGTGTGTGTGTGTGTGTGTGTGTGTGTGTGTGTGTGTGTGTGTGTGTGTGTGTCCATCCATCTGTGTGAGAGAGATGAGTCAAGAGCCCTGTAGTATGGGCTAAGTAACTGCTTGCACTTTGAATCTGAGCCCAACCAAAGCTTTAATGTTTCACCACCATGTCCCAAGATAACATTTATCTTTCGCAGAATGTTTAAACGTGTTACTTCTCTCCCTTGGCTCTGGGAGTGAGGAGGATGATAACTACTTCAAAAATCTCCTCCCCAAGCCCTAAGAGGTTTGGCTCAAATTGTTGGGTCTTTTTACAAATGATTCCCACGTTAATCATTTACCTCGTACGCCGAAGGCTGTAGAAGACACCGAGAAACCTGGAATTAAACCGGAGCTAGAATCGGCTCCGACATTGTACTGTTAAGAATTTACACTGCCACTTGTTCCTAGATCTGCACTCACTCAAATACATTCTTGAGTTTGTTTGTTTGTTTGTTTAAATGTATTTAATGCACAAAAGTGTGGTCACTTCCTGTATTCGAGCAAGTGGAGAGACAGAAGAAACCCCACGGTGGTGAAAAGCTGCAGAGGGTGGCTTGCTCTTTATTAAACTACTGCTAGTCTTTAAATCCACGTAGTTAATAGACTTTTAATGTCCACGTGATGTCTACTGGCTATTACTGCTACTGTCCAAATACTGTGCAAAATACTGACCTAAAATTGTTGATAACATTTTTTCTTTTTTTAAATTTCTGTACATTTCTCTTTTTTTACTAATTGTATTAAATTTCTTAATCCATACACTATTGGAGTGGTTTATTACCAAACTCAGTTCATTTTAGGGTTGCCGCCTCCGCGCTCCAGGTTCCCGGATCGATTGTGGGCTTGGCATCCCGTCTGTCTGGAGTTTCCAGTGTGGGTTTTGTGCAGGTTCTCTAGTTTCATCCCATCTCCCAAAAACACCCTAAATTGGCTACTGGCTACTCTAAATTGCCCCCCTAGGTGTCAGTGAGTTTATGAATGTATGTATGGTGCTGTGCAATGCACCTGCGTCCCAACCAGGGTGTGTTCCTGCTTCATGCCCAGTGTTCTTGGGATTGGCTTCTGATCCGCTGAGACCGTGACCAGGATAAAGTGGTTACATAAGAAGAGTGAAATAATCATGTTTGTTTATTTGTTTGTTTGTATATATAATATAAACCAATTTAATCTACATGAGACATTTTTAGCTTTTTTATTTATTTATTTATTTATTTATTAGTGGTATGTGAAACAGAAGATATGTCCAAAGTGTCCGTGGTGTGTGATTGTGCCCTGCGATGGCCCGATGCTTCCTGGGATAGGCTCCAGGTTCCCTGTCACCCTGAAAAGGATAAAGCAGTATATAAAATGGATGGATGGAAACAGAATATTTGGTTATCACAGATGTTTGCTGTTGCTCTTAATGACCTCAGTAAGGAGAATGAAGTGTTGCAAGAATTCACTGTTAAATATCTCTGTTGATTTTTTTCTCTGCCCATATTTGGTTTGACTTTAATTCATTTCACGTGGTTCATACCCCCCCTCCATGAATCCCAAATCACATCCTCCTCCCTCCTTATGCACATCACACAGAATACAGTATAGTCGGTTCTTCAGTTTACAGAATGTAGTCCCCTGTACGACTCAAGATGTGTTTGCGTGCTTTCTGGAATAATCCCCATAAGATTAAACCTCCCCAAAAATGTTATAGTACTTTTTCATGGGGAAACAAACCTGGCTTCACCTTCCAGAAACCCACCAGCGGGGTGGAGTTTCAGGCTCTTCACCTCGGTGAGCTGGAGGTCTAAGCACACTTGGCTGCTCTTAACGGGAAAATATGATGTCATTTGTGAGCAGCCCATCGTCCTCAACTCCAGCAAACATTAAGCTATAAAGAGCGGACCGGATTTTGGGGATTTTCTGCTGGGGATGATCATGAGCGCAGAGCAGCTTGTTGTTTTATGGTGCAGAGATGAGAAGGTGTGTTGAGAAGATCTGAAGCCTGAAAACCCCGACAGCTTAAGTGCGTAAGATCTGTGTTCGTGTGTGCTGTCTAGCTTATTTGTTCTCATAACAAAACAAAAATCTGATATTGGACAATAAAGCAAAGCGCGTGCGCGTGGTGGTGCTGATGGTTTGGTCTTGGCCCTTTAAGAGCATACGGGTGGGGGGGGGGGGTCTCCTCATGCTCTGGCTGCAGTGTTTTTGTCTCGCTGTCAGTGAGATTGCTGGCCTTACACGGCTAAAGGGACAAGAAAAGGGTAAGCCTAAATATCAATTTTAAGTCGTCTTTTCTTCTTCTTCTTCTTCTTCTTCTTCTTCTTCTAGTTCATGTACATTTAGACAGATGTGCATAAGCATGCGTTGTTTTTTTTTTCATTGCATTCGGCATGGTGATGTTGGTCATGTTTACATTTTTGTCTGGGGGAGACAAAGTATAACAGGGACTGGGAATCGCCCTGTCTGGTGATGGTCATGTCTTTTCCCTGGAAGCTGTCAGAAAAATAATGTTGAATATTAATCACTCTTCACATGGGTTTTTTTGTTTGTTTGTTTGTTTGTTTGTTTGTTTCTTTTTTTTTGGGGGGGGGGGGCATTTTAATGAAAAATAAAAAGCATTTTAATGAAATGCTTTTTGATCACCGGAGCGCGCGCACTGGATGTAATAGGCTATATCTCAATAAGAGCAGCTACTCTACAGATATATCCAGCCCTGTTGTGCTTTCCTGGTGTTAGTTTATGTTACAGCTTATTTGTTTTGAGGTGTAACATCTTCCCCATTAGGGATCCTGAAGAAGAAGAAAAGGCGCACGGTTCTATTCTGGGGGGGAAAAAAAGAAAAGAAAAAAAGTCATGTAAAAATTAATGAATAAATTTGCTTTCCCAGAGTTGGTAGCTAAATAGGTTGTAATTCGCATCATGTGACTTTAAAGTATATTTTTGCGTGGCTTCTTTTTGTTGTATTGGTATTTTTAGGTATGAAGTGACTGCTCGTGCTCAGGGGAGAGGGTGGGACCGTTTTCATTACTTCCAGATGTTCAGAAGATTCCTGCGTCGCTCTCAGATCCGCTGCTTTATCAGTCTTACAGTGCTCACTAGTCTACTGTTTAATCCTCACACTTGTGAGACTTCTTTGGTAGTTTTTAAATGAACCCTTTCTAGCAAACTGGAGTTTGTTGAAACTTTTTTCTCTGATCTTAGTAGGGGGAGAAAAAAAAAGAAAAAAAAAAAGCATAGGCTCCTAAACTTCCCTGTCTCTGGCGTGGATCTCTAAATCTAAATCTCACCCTTTGTCATGTTTCTAATAGTATCTAGTAACTTTAATCTAATCGAAATGTGCATGTAATCTAACCTTAAAAGTTTGACTCTAAAACTCCAGTTACGCTCAACTTGTGTAACTAAATCCCTTTTAAAGGTGCATTACATCATTACACTGCAAAAATAACATCTTAGCAAGTAAAATATCTTAAATATAGTCACGTATCTACTAATTCCTGATTATAAGATTGCAATAAACCATATATATATATATATATATATATATATATATATATATATATATATATAATAATCATAATCATAATCAGACAGGGAAATAAGTATTGGACGCATCCAAAAAAAAATTCAGTAAATATATTTCCAATGAGGTTGTTCACCTGATATCTTGAAATATAAAGAATTCACAACATTAACGTCCATAAATAGTTATGTGGAATATTAGACATTGTTGCTCATTTTGCTCAAGTTTACATTTTCTAATTCTATAGGCAGGTCATTTAATTTTTTTTCTTTTTTTTTTTCTTCTAGAAATGAATTCCTACAGAACAAGGCTATTGCAAGCCTGAAAGAAGTGAAACATGTCTAGGACTATGTTTAATAATCGTATATTTGGTTTGTTGCAATCTCATTATAGGAAATACTAGATTAATTTGACTACTTTCGAAATATTTTCTCTTTTTTTTCCATTTTATAAAGGTAAAGATGCATAGGCTAATAAAGATACAAATGATTAGTACCGCAACAGGAAATGGAACTGTTTAGTCTTACCTCTCAAAACCCTTCAAATCAATTGCATATAGAGGAGTCTCTGTGAGAAATACACCAGGTATTTCTTCACATAATTTTTTTGTTTAAATAAATCCTAAATTTCCCCTCTGGGATCAATAAAGTAAAAATAAATTATCCATCTACCTATCTATCTACATTAGGGCCATAACAAGATGATGTATTATTTTGTTCGATGTGAGGCTCTCGAGTTGATATGTCTCCGTATCAAACAATATGTTCAACAGGCTGCATAATACAATAAAGTACCACTTATATAAACATTTAAAGTGCCCCTATTATGCTTTTTCAGATATTCCCTTTCATGTAGTGTGTTATGTCGTTGTTTGTGAACGTAAAACGTCTGCAAAGTTTTTTTAAAAAAGCGCACGACAAACGGAGTTATCAACTCCCAAAAGAAGGAACCAATTCTGAACAGCTGAAAAGAGTCGTTAGTGATTCCAGACTTTACTTCCTTACTAACCTACGTAGGTTTGTAACAATAAGCCCCGCCTCTGGTTTTCATCGGCTGCTCGCTGACAGACGGAGCTGAAACTCGTTGCGGTAGTGGGCGTTTCCTTTTCGACACACACTGACAGCGGTAGATCAATCACAACAGACTGGGACGTCTGACCAATCAGAGCAGAGTATACTCTCTGAAAGGAGGAGTTTAGAACGAATCCTTTAGAACGGATCATTGAACGAGTCGTTTGTGACACTGGGGGGAAAAAAGGTGGTGATGCAGTTTAAATTATGAGCACGTTAAAGTGTTTTTTTGACCTCGGATGCATGTAAATCTATTGTATGAGATGTGTAAAGCAAAATTAGGCACGTTTCAGGACCATAATAGGTGAACTTTAAACTTCATCAAGCTCCCTCCTTTGAAAAAGTAGCTTCCTCTTTATCTCAAATCAGAAAAGGCTATAAGGATTTTTTTTAAAAAAAGAAAACACGCTTCTCATAAAAACACTGTGAGTGGTGAACTGAAACATTACACTGTGCCAGCTCTATTGAAAATATCTCATAATGAGCCACCACCATATTGAAATCGTATTGAATTTGAATTTTGTGTATAGTTACACCTCTTGCATACACTCACTGAGCCCTTTATTAGCAACACCTGTACACCTACTCATTTGTGTAATTATCTAATCAGCCAACCATGTGGCAGTGGCGTAATGCATAAAATCATACAGTTTTGGGACAGCAGCTTCAGGTAATGTTCAGGTAAACTGCTGATCTCCTGGGATTTTCACACACAACAGTCTCTAGAGTTTACTCAGAATGGTGCAATAAAGAAAAAAAACATCGAGTGAGCTGCAGTTCTGCGGACGGAAATGCCTTGCTGATGAGAGACATCAACAGCGAAAGGCCAGACTGGTTCGTGCTGACAGAAAGGCTGCAGTAACTCAGATAACCACTCTGTACAATTGTGGTGAGGAGAAAAGCATCTCAGAATACACGTCGAACCCTGAGAACAGATGGTAGGGTCAGAATTGGTCATGAATCCATGGACCCAACCTACCTTGTGTCAACAGTCCATGCTGGTGGAGGTGGTGTAATGGTGTGGGGAAGGTTTTCTTGACACACTTGGGGCCCTGTTAATACCACAGCCTATTTGAGTATTGTTGATGACCATGTGCATCCCTTCATGGTCACAGATTACCATCTTATAACGGCGACTTCCAGCATGATAATGTACCATGTCACAAAGCAAAAGTCCTCTAAAACTGGTTTCATGAACATGCCGATGAGTTCAGTGTTCTTCAGTGGCCTTCCCAGTCACCGGATCTGAATCCAGTAGATCACCTTTGGGATGTGGTAGAACGGGAGATTCACAGCATGAAAGTGCTCCTGGGAAATCTGCAGAATCATGGGCCAGAATCTCAAAGAAATGTTTTCAACATATTGTGGAACTCATGCCATGAATGAGTCTTTTTTGAGAGCAAAAGGAGCCCCTACCCAGTATTAATGTAGTGTTCCTAACACCTGTGAGTGAGTGCACACCTGTTTGTTCATGCAGTTATCCAATCAGCCAGTGGTAGCTCAACGGCTTTCTGACCGGAAGGTCATGAGTTCAAATCCCAGCACCACCAAGCTGCCACTGCTGGGCCCTTGAGCAAGGCCCTTAACCATCAACTGCTCAGTTGTATACATGAGATAAATGTGAGTCGCTCTGGATGAGGGTGTCTGCCAAATGCCATAAATGTAAACATAGCAGCAGCGTAGTGCATAAAATCATTCAAATACAGGTGAAGAGCTGCAATTATTGTTCACCCCAAACTTCTGGGGGGGATTGCAGTGATTTTGGCCATGGCATGTTTGAGTGTTTCAGAAACTGCTGATGTTTGATGTGGATATAAAACTGAAGCTCTTGGCCTGTAACTGTGTGAAATTTTTTTTTTTTTTTTTGTACTGCACTGTTGCTTCTTGATTAGCTGATGGGTAACTTCATGAACCTGCGATAATTACAATTGAGCAGTTTGGTGTCAGGGACACGGCTCGTCTTAGCATGTTGATATACTATTTACATGCCTTGGATTTATTTATTTTTCCTATATGGCTGCAGCACAATGCAAACAAACCATAATTTTTCAGCGATTTAACCGAAACTCCTTCAAACATCAAAATCTAAATATGAGAATGGGTACAATTTTATGGCTGTCATGTCTTACACGTCCTAGGAATGTGTATTCCTCACTATTGCCATGGATATGTTAAATAGCAATTTAGTACAATACTTTGCCCTGTGTTTGATTTACAATCACTAGAAAAAGACATAGTTAATTGTATGACCTATCCACAGTAATGAATCTAGTGCGCTACTGGTTTGGAACCAGTATCCATGTCAAGTATGTTAACAGCGCCTTTAGGCAAAAACCATGACCCTGGATCAGCTGTGACTACCCTTTCTTAGATCTTGCATGTGGTGTAGGAAGCAGTCAAATTTATTTATTTATTTACTTACTTACTTACTTAATTACCAGCAAAAAGGCAGTAGAAACTAGTCAAAGTAACTACCAGAGAGTCCAGCAGGCTAGCTTTACCAAGACTAATGTATAGTTTGGCCTAAAGTATGATATTTTTGGCATCTCAATATTTATTTTCAGTACATTGCAATGTTGCTGTGTTATGTGTTTGTATTTTCCAATTCTGATTGCTTAATGGATTCTTTAATTATGTGGATTGCTCAACAAAAAGTTTGTTTATGATTAAAATGATGGTATTAACATATACATGCCTCAGCTGCTGTGAGCCTGGGGCTTGGAACCTGACTGTGTGTGCGCTCTTTCCTATGGGACGTCTCCAACCCCATTCCACCCCTATTTTGTTTACAGTACCATTTGGTGTGTGCTCACCAAGCCCAAGTCTCCAGTGTTCCTGTAACAACACATTAGTACCGTTTTTTTCTCATTTACACATGCACAAGTTTATTCCCATTTTCATCATTTTCCCTAAATTTGTTCTTGATCTTCGCCACTCTTTCCAAACATTCTTCCTGAAGTATCCCACTCCAGACGGCTTTTCTCTATCCTTCACCACTCCTAATCCCACTGATTCTCATAGGAATTCAACTTTTGGGGTTTTTTTTCTTCTTCTTGTTGCTTTAGCAATTCCTGTTGTCACACCCATGTACCGTTTCCTGTTAGAGGTCAGTACTGTGGCCAATAATGTAATGACGTGCATGTTGCTCTCTCTCTCTCTCACTCCTGCAGTAACGTGAGCAGGGTGAGGCCCCATCCTGGGCTCTGAGCTCTGGCTGCTACACTAAATAGTGTCAGTTCCTCCATAACCACTCCCTAATGTAAAAAGCAGCCCCTGTGTGTGTGTGTGTGTGTGTGTGTGTGTGTGTGTGTGCGCGCAGACTATGGTGACTTCAGATAGGAAGGATTTTGGCATGTGGTTGTGCTCACAAGTGCTTTCAATAACCCGAGCAAAATCTTTATTTATATAGAAACTTTTCAAGATTCCCTCTCAAAGTACTTCACAAAGTAGTACAATTACTTTATTTATTTACTTAAATTAATTATATATGAATAAAACAAAAACATAAGAGAGTCAGTCTAAAAAAATTATAAACCCTCAATATGTAAAAAGGATAAAAGGTAATAATAATAATAAAAATAAATCATAGGTTACTGTGTTAGGGAATTCACTGAAATAACAACACTCCACTATCTGAGATTCGAGGAATCCTCATATTACATTAGATAGATAATAGGTCTGAAATACACACAGACATACTGAATAGTTTGGCCAGATGGTTTCCTCCACCTCTGCTACTACATGTGTGCTTAGTTTAGCCCATTTCAGCACATGTCATTTGTTGACCTGAGTTGTGGAAACAGGCTGACTTTGAAATCTACTTCAATTTCTTTAACCAAAGAGGGTTAACATCATTAACATTTAAAACTTGTAGTGCTTCACAAAAACCCAGAATCTTCTGGAAGCATCTTCACTGTCCTGTTATGACCTATGTTTTATTTCTGTAGACTCCTTATTATTATTTTCCTCCCTAACTGGGGAAAGGAATGACTACAATATGAAGATGATCTCTTAGAACGAGACAGTTTAATCTGTACGGAGAGGTTTATTGTGATTGTACTATTACTCATGTTCCAAGCTTCAACTAAGCCTCTGTTAAGCATCTCCCATTCCCTTCATCTTTACTTTGCAGTCTTTAAAAGGCTATTGGCAATTGCAGGGACGTAGACTGAAAGCTTTCTTAGACTAACCAAACTTGAGCTTTGTCTTACTGCAGAGGGTATTTTATTTAATTGAGAAATTCCCATCTGCATCTTTTTCTCCTTCTGTTTTTCCTTCCTGGTGGCACGGTGGTTCACTGGGTAGCATTCCCATCTCATAGCTCCAGGGTTCCCGGGTTTGATCCTGAGCTCGGGTTACTGTGTGTGGAGTTTCTGTGCACATACTCCCCATGCTTGTGTGGGTTTCTTCTGGCTTCCTGATGCAGATTGGTGAATTGACTATTCTGAATCGTGCCGAAATGTTTGGGTATGGATTGTTTTTTTTCCCTTCTTTACATAATCTTCTTGCTTTCGCACACCTATGATTTTAGTGTTGTTCCTTTTCTAGTGCTTTTCTATGTTCTTTCATTCTGTCCTTTTACTCTTTATATCTGTTTCTCCTGATCTATTCCTCTCCTAAGATATGTTGGGAGGAAATGGGCTTGTATCTGTGTCCCTGGGGAGTGCAGATCCCTTTCCTGTAACTCTTTCTGACCTGTACCCAAATGCATTCATTGGTAATGAGCCATGGCTCTGTGCGTTGGCTTTATAGTTGAATTGAGGTTGGCCAGAGGGAAACTTCTGGATGTTCTCTTTAAGTGAATTTAGCAGTCAGTTTGTTAGCATGTTAGTCAGCATGAATACATACTTGTGTGTACCGTTTAAGTGACTTTACTACTGCTGTACTGTTGTTATATAAATTGAATTCTTTGCAAGTTAATTAAAAACAGTTGAACATTTGATATTTGGCAGTGCTTTATTTTTTTGTAGACACTCTTGGCTCCTGAGATGGAGTGAAAAAACATCATCATTTAATCACCACATGATACTGTGTATCAGTGAAAGAATGGGACCTCTCAGCAACAGTTCAGTGTATATGAGTGTTCAGGCAATATCTCTCTCTCTCTCTCTCTCTCTCTCTCTCTCTCTCTCTCTCTCTCTCTCTCTATTAAAACCAGCTGTGGAGTTAGGGCTAGAATGAATGGTGCTTTTGTGATCTGCATGTCACTTTTTTCCTCTTTTAAGGGTGTCTCTCGCTCTCTCTCACCCTCTCTCTCACTCTCACTCACTCACTCACTCACTCACACACACACACACACACACACACACACATTCCAGGCACTGGCATAACAAAACTGCTGGAACAATATAACTCAATGTTCTCAGCTCTCAGCGTGATGCTGTTCCATAATGGAATAATTTAACAAGCCCACTAACATTTGAATCTTCATATTGCACCCTTTTCAGCAGTGGGTAGTTAAAGAATGCATTCTGAGGGGAAAACAAGAAATCCTAATCATCTTGATCTTAAGGATCTAGAAATCATCTCAGTCATAGGCTAACAAGCACAACGCAAAAGGAGAACAAATGTATAGCCTATACATCGAGATGGGTGACAAATGAATGGAAAACCTTAATAGTGCAGTAGTACATCCACAAGCTGCCAGAAAAGCTTCAGTGAGCCTTAGCACAGATTCACACAGATACAACAAGTCTTTGGAACTGTACTGGAGAGATGGACATCGTTCTTCCAAAACATTTCCTCAATTGGTGTTTTGATGATGGTAGTGGTGGACATATAACAGCTTGCTTCAAAATTCTCCCATAGATGAGAATTCGATTGGGTTGCAATCAGGTGACTGTAAAGGACATAGCCTATGAGGTATACTATGTACGTACTCATCCACTGTGGAAGAGATCCTGGAAGAGACCACTCCCATCAGAATAGAAATGTTTCATCATAGTATAAAGGTGATCAGCTGACTCTCACAGCATCGAAAACAGTGGTAGTACATAACATCACTGATGCCACTCTAATCAAATCAAGTATAAGGTGCAAACATCGTTATACCCGTGTAAATTCATCTATGATCATGGTCATCAAGCTCAAGCTGTCTGTGAGAGGCAAGTGCTTTTTGGGTTGATGGAGAGAGTGACTGGGCTTTGTTTATGTTAATCTGCTCCAGCTTTTGGAGTGTGAGTCATTAGAAGCATTTACAGTTTACTCATTATCATGTTCACTTCATGCCTCTCTCTGTGCAAACACCCAGATTAGCACATTAGCTCAGTTCATGACCAAAATGTGCTATAACTAAGAAAATGGCACAAACACATTTCAAAAGAAACTCTTAGGCCTATTGAAACACCAGTACTACAGCTCTATTACCGAGCACACTGTTAATCAGAGCAAAGCATCCCAAAAGAGCTCTACCAACTGGTGTCATTACAGTAAACAAACTATGTTATGAACTGATTGATTTTCTTTATTATCTTTTCTTTAGTTTGCTTTGTATTGTAATTGATAATGTTCCCTTGCTTTCAATGGCATGACTGCACAGAATATGCCATATACAACAGTGAAAATACAATTTAAAAAAAAAGTTGGATGAATTTGAAAATAAAACAAAAAAAAATTAACAAAAATAAGTTTTCCAAATCGGTTGTCGGATTAATTATTAATACATAATGTAAGAGGAAAAGTAAAGAAAGTAAATGGGAAATTTAATGCATGACTGTTTGAGGAATTATTACAGGCTCAGCCCTTACAGGCTCATTTAAAGGGGTTATGTGAAAATAAAATTAGGCCCTCTATATTGGATTTGTGGTATGATATTCCTGCACACACAGTGCTGCTGGTACTTCTCTGACATAGAACGGTCACCGTGGTCCTTTTTTTCGGGTTTTGATTTAGTTCAATATACTATTTTTACAGGTGCATCTCAACAAATTTGAATATCATGGAAAAGTTCATTTTTTACAAAGTTCATATATTCTAGATTCATTACACAAAGTGAAATAATCTTGTTATAATTGCTTTAATCTTGATGATTACGGCTTACAGCTCACGGAAATCAAAAATCCAGTATCTCAAAATATTGGAATAAAGAATTTATAATGGAGAAATGTCGACCTGAGAAGACTCTAATCAGCGAATTAACTCAAAACACCTGCAAAGGTTTCCTGAGGCTTTAATCTCTGTCTGGTTCAGTACACAACCAGAATCACGGGGAAGATGAAAGTAAATGTTGCATTTCATTTGGAAATCAAGGTCCCAGAGTCTGGAGGAAGAGTGGAAAGGAACAGAATCCAAGTTGCTTGAAGTCCAATGTGTAGTTTCCACAGACAGTGATGATTTGGGGTGCCATGTCATCTGCTGGTGTTGGTCCACTGTGTTTTCTCAAGTCGAGAGTCAATACAGCATCTACCAGGAGCTAACGAGCTTTATGGAGATGCTGATTTCCTTTTCCAGCATGACTCGGCACCTGCCCACAGTGCCAAAACTACTAGTAACTGGTTTGCTGACCGTGGTGTTACTGTGCTTGATTGTCCAGCCAACTCGCCTGACCCGAACCCCATAGAGAATCTACAAGAGACGCCAGACCCAACAATACAGACGAGCTGAAGGCCACTATCAAAACAACCTGTGCTTCCAGAACACCTCAGCAGTGCCACAGGCTGATTGCCTCCATGCCACGCCACATTCATGCAGTAATTCCTGCAAAAGGATTAAAGCCCAGACCGAGTATCAGTATCAGCAGTAAGGATGTGGAGCCCAGCAACATATTTAACACAGAAGTGGTATTTGGCTTTCTACTCCTCCAGATAATGGTCCACTTTAGGTTCAGTGTTTATATTTTTATGCATTTCAGCTCAGGGTGTGTGGTATTCTTGGTGTGGTGCTGGGAAGAATTGCACACATGGTCATTACAAGTCTGTAAATTATAGAAGCCAGTGCTGGACTGTGTTGCTCATAAATTCCATATTTTTTTCCTTCAAAATTGAGGCACCATCCTAAAGAAAGGGAGGGGAGCAGAAAGAGGACAGACGGAAAGAATGGCTGACGCTGGGTGGACAGGTGGACTTGTAGCACTGTGAATCATTTCTGCACTGAGGAAACGCCTTCAGAACCTGACCTCAATAACAGGCGGACATTTTGGGGTGCAAAAAAAGCATTCTGACTCGAAGGAAAGTGCCCCAGTTCTACTCTTCATGGTTTTGAATGTCACATGCTAACACACACTACAAAGTCTTTTGTATGTTTCGGCTTTATGTGACTAGCTGCATGGTACTTACAGTGGTGCTTGAAAGTTGGTGAACGCTTTCAAATTTCCTATATATCTGCATAAATATGACCTAAAACATCATTAAGATTTTTTTTTAGAAGTCCTAAAAGTAGATAAAGAGAACCCTATTAAACATATGTTTAATATTCCAGTATTATCGGAATACAAATGGAAAATGATCCAATATTACATATTTGTGAGTGGAAAAAGTATGTGAACCTCTAGGATTATCAGTTAATTTAAAGGTGTAATTAGAGTCAGGTGATTTCAATCAAAGGGATGACGATCAGGTGTGAGTGAGTGAGCGTCCTGTTTTATTTAAAGAACAGGGATCTATCAGAGTCTGATCTTCAGAACATGTTTGTGGAAGGGTATCATGGCATGAACAAAGAAGATTTCTGAGGACTTCAGAAAAAGAGTTGTTGAAGCTCATCAGGCTGGAAAAGGTTACAAAACCATCTCTAAAGAGTTTGGACTCCACCAATCCACAGTCAGACAGATTGTGTACAAATGGAGGAAATTCAACACCATTGTTCCCCTCCCCAGGAGTGGAGACCAACAAAGATCACGCCAAGAGCAAAACATGTAATAGTCTTAGCAACTAAAGGCCTCTCTCACATTGGCTAATGTTAATGTTCATGAGTCCATCATCAGGAGAACACTGAACAACCATGGTGTGTATGGCAGGGTTGTAAGGAGAAAGCCACTGCTCCCCAAAAAGAACATTGCTGCCCTTCTGCAGTTTGATAAAGATCATGTAGACAAGCCAGAAGGCTATTGGATAAATGTTCTGTGGACAGATGAGACCAAAACAGAACATTTTGGTTTAAATGAGAAGCATTATGTATGGAAAAAGGAAAAGACTGCGTTCCAGCATAAGAACCTTATCCCATCTGTGAAACATGGTGGTGGTAGTATCATGGTTTGGACCTGTTTTGCTGCATCTGTGCCAGGACAACTTGCCAATCTATGCTGGAACAATGACCTCTGATTTATACCAATGAATTATAATGAAAATATCAGGACATCTATTTGTGATTTGAATCTCAAGAGAAAGTGGGTCATGCAGCAAGACAACGACCCTAAACACATAAGTCGTTCTACCAAAGAATGGTTAAAGAATAAAGTTAATGTTTTGGAATGGCCAAGTCAAAGTCCTGACCTTAATCCAATACAAATGTTGTGGAAGAACCTGAAGCAAGCAGTTCATGTGAGGAAACCCACTAACATCCCAGAGTTGAAGCTGTTCTGTACTGAGGAACGGACTAAAATTCCTCCAAGTCGATGTGCAGGACTGATCAACAGTTACCCCAAACGTTTATCTGCAGTTATTACTGCACAAGGAGCTCACACCAGATACTGAAAGCAAAGGTGCACATACTTTTACCCCTCACAGATCTGTAATATTGGATCATTTTCCTCAATAAATAAATGACCAAGTATAATATTTTAGTCTCATTTGTTTATTTGTGTTCTCCTTATCTACTTTTAGGACTTGTGTGAAAACCTGATTATGTTTTAGGTCACATTTATGCAAATATATAGAAAATTCTAAACGGTTCATGAACTTTCAACCACCACTGTATCCTTAATATGGACTTTTTGACTTGGCAAAAATCTTTCTCTAAACTCTAAATGATTTTAATTTGTTATGGGATATGGGGCATTTGAGAGTCGTTAACCTTTAGAGATTTGTTTTCTTCCTTTATAGACATGAAGACTTAATGGACACTGGTATGGAATGTACGGATGGGTGTCAGGGAAACCAGAGACTTTGATTTCTGGCTGGAACAGGATTTTTATTTTATTTTTTTTACCTTGTCTTGAAAATTAGCCATATTAGTGAAATCCCCCACGCAGCTTCCAATAAAGGGGATGAGGCTCACCATGCCCTGTTCAATATAAACAGTTCAACACTGATAAACTCTGTTTATGGCCTGCCATGCAGGGGGGAAGGTCACTGCTACATGCATGCACACACTCACACATACACACATACCATACCATAAGCTCTCAGACTAATACTGCTCTGCTCAGGGCAATCACATTGCTGGCATGAGTGGGGGAGGGTTGTTTGGAATACGGGGCAACTATTGGGGGACGGAACGAAAAGGAAACAAGGAATTAGAAGAACAGCGAATGTCTTAAGTTGGGCAGTAGAGACAGATGGAGAGGAGAAAAAGGTGGAGGGTCTTCAGGAAAAGAATAAGGGACCAAAAGTATGGGAAAGCATGCTGAGAGGAGAAGACATTTTGGACGATACTGAGATGTTTGTTATACTGTTGTACTCTAATTATACCTTTATGATCTGCTTCCTGGTAAAGTCTGTCCCCCCTTCCCCTCTTAATTTTTCCGCATACACACACGTGTAGGAATGTACATAATGACAGAAAAAAAACATTCAGATGCATGTTCTTGTGAATATGTATGTCCCTTCTCAGATACCCATGGTTACACTGCAAAGGACTTGCACCATAACTGTATTCCACTTTTGTTAATCAAACCAAGGCCACATAAATTCCCTGTTCAATGTACCCAGATGTCATCCAAATAGACTTATAGTAGACATGAGCATTAGAGAAAGAATGGCAGCATACAGTGGGAAAGAATAAAAAAAAGGATTGTTTTACATTGAAAAGGTCACAAAAATGCTGAGTGAGTTTCGTCAGTGTTTCCGAGTGCCCTAGATTTCCTGGCGCAGCCTTGGATAGGTTCAGGGTAAAGGTTTTGGTGTGAAAGCAGGGCCCATGTTTGAACAGAAACATTGATCATGGCTGACCTTAGCCAAGTAGACAAAGGGCTCTCAGATCTGAAACAGTATTAAACAGATAGACAAGGGAGAGAGAACTTGTGTACAACAACCTCCTTCCCACACAGTAATTACCTAGAAAATTCAACTTTGGTCAGACACTCCAGCTCCAGTAAACATATGCAAATTGAAGAGGGTACAGGCTAAAGTCTACCGGATATTTAATGTAATTGTGCTGTGTGAAAAACATCATGCAAAGTTAAAAGTTAATATGGATATATGCACGCTTTCTCAGAGTCAGAGCGTGTTTTGTTTGGCCCAACTGTTTTAAACGTGGAATGGGTCTCTGCTGGAGTTGGGATGCACCACTGAGAGACAGGAAGGAGGAAGAGGAGACAGCAGTCATCTGCAATCTCCTGATCCTCAGCTGACTAGGGGGAGGGGGGAGAAAATGAGTGAGGTATTGGAAAAGCAAAAACTAAGAAAAAGGGAGTTGGACAGAGGTGGAAGGAGAGAGAGAGCATGAGAGAGAGAGAGAGTGTTTGAGACTGTGTGCTTGCATTTTCTTTTTCCAGCACCTCCATATGGAGAACCGTCGAGAGAGAAATGATTCCTAATAAGGTTGTAACAAGAGGCGCTTTCTCCACAAGTCACTGTAGCTGCCAGGAAAAGTTTCCTTTCCATCCTCTTTCCTTTATGTATGAGACCCAGAAACAAATAGAAAATAGTCCAATCCCTGCAGTGGAGAGAGAAAGCAAACCAGGTCAGAAAGGCTCTTATGGACTGTAGTGGGTAGAATTCAACCATAACAAACCCTAATATACCAACATTACACATTGTCAGATGCTGACTGCTGGCTTCCTCGTCTGACTTTGAATCACACTTCTGATCAGGGCCATTTGTGTAAGTGTTGTAGACCCCACATTGGGGTTGTGTTTTTTTTGAGTGGAGGCAGCTGGCCTTACGTGTCACTGGATGAATGATGAGAAAGTTGCTCATTCACTAACATCTCTCCTTCTCTCTCTCTCTTTCTCTCTCTCTGTCCTTTTTTAGGTTTTGTATGTGATGGTGTTACAGGAGGTTGCTATTGAATCATGGCTCAAGTGCTACATATGGACACCAGCTTCCCAGGTTGGTTATTTTTTGCATTAAACATCTTAGCATTGCATCATTTTAACCATCTGCAAAAACAATCAGACAGACAGACCGACAGATTATTAAAGCTTGCAATTGTGAACTCATGGTGCAATGTGATCAGTCATTATTTCCATGTCTGATGCTAACATCCAGGTTCACAAGAAAGGATGCCTTCTAAAAAAAAAACTTGCTCGTGCCATGTTCATTTAAAGCCATGCAATTCAAGAGTTTTATCTTAGAAGAGACATTTTATTACATATTATACATACTGTATTGTAATACAGTGCAAATAGTGGCATAGGTTTCATTTCATCTTTACTGGGGGGCTATATATTATATAATATATTTACTATATATTAATGATAACATTATTGTTGCTAAGGATATAGACCTGTTGCACTAGTTAATTACACAGTAATTTAGTATTTCTAAATTGAACATGGATTCCTGTCATTAAAATCTACCATATACTGTTTATAGTCTTCTTAGCAACAAGGTTGCACAGAAAACCCCTATATGAACCACAGGTCAACTAATGTAATGGCCTATGAGTGCAAAAATAAGTATTTTCATTTACCTCAGACATCTTTCACTGGTTAATGCTGGTTATTATACCTGTTTTCCTGTTTGCTCAGCTCATTCTGGAGTCTGAAACAGCTGCAGCACTTATTGGATTCTTCACTTAATGATTAAAAGCAGACATTTTTAATAGGGTTATCAAACCATGCCTGAGACTTTTACAGCCTGTTGATCTGGAAGCAGATATTCATGTAATGGATATATAGATATTTATATTGATATGTAATCTGGTCAGTTTCAAATGCATGCTTTGTAGTTGTTTCCGAAGGTTTTAAACTATACTTAGATTGGAAACAGTCAATTAGGCAACTGTTTATTAATAATAAAACACTTTATAACCTCTTCTATGGGTGAGCATACTTTTTACACTGATTATAACTATATAAGTCAGGGGTGTCCAGTCTTATCCAGAAAGGGTCGGTGTGGGTGCAGGAGCCACACCTGAGTCTACTGAAAGCCAAGATCAACTGATTAAACAGATTTAATTAGATGTGACTCTTGCTTGATTGGAACAAAAACCTGCACGCACACCAGCCCTTTGAGAATAAGATTGGGCACTATGATTTAAGTGTTACATGATAATATTCATCAAACTTAAATATTTACAAATGGACCTATTTACCAAAAGGGTTAGTTTTTTTTTTTTTTAGCTGGCTATAGCCTACCGTTGATGCTGTTCTCTATTGTATAGCTAAGAGATTAGAATGAGATTTCCACTGGTTTAAAGTTGATTACCCCACTCTGCAGGGAAGATTAACTCTACAGTCCCCACTTCCCTGCACCCAAAAGATACAGAGGCTCCTTACTCAGTAGAGACCCCCTATGGTTACCATCTGGATCTGGACTTCCTCAAATATGTTAATGACATTGAAAAGGGTAATACTATAAAGAGGGTGCCTGTTCAGAGACGTCCACGCTATGGTTCTCTGCCCCGTGGTTATGGTTACACTGGCTCGTGGTGGACCTCCACTGAATCGTTGTGCTCCAATGCCAGCATGGACAGCCGCCACTCATCCTACTCATACTGTGCACCAGGCTATCACACCACTCAGCGTCCCAACTTCAACATGGCTCGTGTGGAGAAGACTCTGCTAGATGCACGGCGAAAGCTGGAGGAAGAGAAGGACACTCGCTTTTCCAACTTAGGCAGCATGCACAGCAGTGTTGCTGGCTCTAACACCTCTCTGTCCAGTGCCCACAGCTTCAATCGTGCTCAGGGCGGGGGAAGTTCATACACACCTGCCAGCTCAGGCCTGTCAACACCTGTATCACCCACCCCAGCCCACCTACAGCATGTACGTGAGCAGATGGCCATGGCCCTTAGGAAGATCCGGGATCTGGAAGAGCAAGTGAAGACCATTCCCGTGTTGCAGGTGAAGATCTCCGTGCTGCAGGAGGAAAAGCGACAGCTTAGTGTGCAACTAAAAAGTCAGAAGTTCTTGGGCCACACACTTGGGTTCAGCCGTGGGCGGCCACGTGGAGAGCTCTACATTGACATTCCAGAGGAGGGAGTGGAAGCTGCCACCTGTAAGGTGGAGGGGGGACTCTCCCCCACAACCCCCGATGGCTCACGTCAGGACTCAGGCTGTGAGATAGAAGATACTGTGATTGTGGGCAGTCTACGGCCAGGAACCAGGAAGGAGGTTCGAACCATTGGTGTGGGTCCAGACAATAAGGAGAAAGATACTTGCCAGGTGGGTGTAGATGTGAGGGAGGAAGACTTGGGCTTATTGCCAGAGACAGAAGTTCTGAAGTCCAAGGTGGACCAGTTGGAAGTGCAGCTGAGAAAGACTATGCAAGAGTTACAGAGTGCCCAGATGAAGGTGGAGGCAGTGCAGAAGGAGAGGCAGGGTGGAGCCCTGCAGGCTGATCATGCTGTGAGGGCCACCAGCCTGGGCTGGCAGGAGCAGCATGACCTGGGAAGTGCTGGCCTCCACACACTGGTCAGCTTTACCCACCAAGGCCAGCAGAAGCAGCAGAGGACAGTGGGGATCCAGGTGTATACGCTGGAGCAGCCTATGGTGATGCTCAGGACTCAACAATGCAGCACCTCCACCAGACCTCTATCTGCATCCATGCTGGAGGGGACTCCTCAGAGAGGATATGCAGAGCCTCTGAGTGCAGAAGGTATATATTGATACTTCAATTCCATTACTGCCTTTTCCATTGTTTACCTTTTCCATTGTTTACCTTTTCCATTGTTTACCTTCACTTGTACATTTGTACAAAAGGTGTAATAGTCAATGTTAAAGCTTGCTGTGTTTTGTGTTCTCCTTCTGCCTACTGTCCCAGAATCAATTGCAGTAAGCTCCAAACAGGTACGAGAGGTCCTAAGAACTGAATTGTCCACATCAGTGCCAGTCGCCAGCCCTTCTAGTGCTATGGAGACAAACTACAGTCAAGCGGCTCCCCTATGTCAGAGGCTGAGGGATGGAGAACAGAAACAGCAGCTGGCCACAGAAGTTATGCCCTCACATGAAAGTGCACCCCAAACAGGTATGTCTTATGTCATTCTTCCATTTAATGATTGTGTATGTACACATGAATATATGCACCTCACTAGGTTTATAAACAGTAACATTGAGGCTCTTTATTTCTTTTAAAGCCTCTCCTCATTCCAGCTTGAGATCAATCATGAAGCATAAGGCAGACAAAGAACCACGCTCTGCTTCAACCCAGAAGAATCTGCAGTTCATAGGAGTGAATGGAGGGTAAAATTAATACATATTCTGTGACTTTCAGTATTTGTACTGTGTAATAATTATATAATATATATTATTTTAGTGATTTAAGTTAGTTAGTGGAACCTACCCATAATTTTTTCTGTCCTTTTGTAGTAACCTTTTGTAGTAACTAGTCAATGAAAGCAGTAACTACAGGTATGAACTACAGGTATGAGTCCACCTCATCAGAGAGCAGTTCTGAGACTTCAGATGATGAGAGTGATGCAAGTGAATATCATGAAGCCACAGAGAAACTACCGGAATCTCCAGCTCATCACCCTCAGGCAACCTCTGTTAGCACCTCTGCCGTTTCTATACCTGTAATTCCCAAATCATCAGAGACAGCAAATGTCCAGCACAGCAACACCCCACTTTTACTTAGTGAGGGCCCAGGTCATAGTATCACTCATTCACCAGCCTCTGACACAGCCACATGTCAGCATGTTACAAAATCACCAGCTTCAGATTCAGACCAATGGCACTCTGCAATCCAGTCATCTACCACTGCCACGGCTCCTCAGGAGACTCTTATCCTGTCAGCAGAATCAGATTCCAATCAGCAATATACCACCCAAAACACTGCCATTTGCACTGAACACAGTTCCAATGAATCACCAACAATCTGCATGGCATTGGAACAAGTTGTTAACCAGCCCCAAGCCACTAGCTCAGATAGCCAGCAAAATTCTAACCAGCCAGGTGTAACCACTCAACAGCCCACTGCTCTGTCACATACCACTGGTGCTTCTCATCCAGATGATAGCCAATCACAAACCACTGACCTCACTCCATACCAGCAAACTGTGCAGTTGAAAGCTTCAGATGCTTCTGACCAACAGGATACAGGCAAAACTCCGGTCAGCAGTCCAACCGAAAAAACCTATTCAAACAAAGCACCTAAACAAGAAAGCAGGTGTGGAACAAATTCTAAATGTGTTATTATTATAAACAACAATGAGTGTTATAATTCAACTAATGAATCATTGCCTCTTCAGTTTCAGAGGGGAAATGAGTGACAGCTTCATGACAGCTCTTCATACCTTGCAGAAAGCGCTTGGTGAACCAAATGCTTTTAGCCAACAGGGGGCGGTATGTATTTTTGGGCAGCTTTGTAGAAATTACATAACATAATATAACAGTTACCAGTTAGGTGGGCAGGCAATATGCTATATACAGTATATGGCCCAAATTTTGTGGATACCTGACTATTACAGTCATATGTGGCTCTTCCCCAAAGTTCCACAAAGTTGGAAGCACAAAGTTGTATAGGATTTATTTGTATGCTGTAATCTTAGAAATTCCCTTCACTGGAGCTATGGGGTTGCAGCATGACAATGCCCCTGTGCCCAAAGTGAGCTCCATGAAGAGATGGTGTGTGAAGGTTGGAGTGGAAGAACTCGAGTGTCCTGCACATAGTCCTGACCTCAACCCCACTGAACACCTTTGGGATGAACTGCAACACCGACTGCACCCCAGACCTCCTCACCCATCTCACTAATGCTCATATGAACACAAATCCCCACAGCCATGCACGAGAATCTATTGGAAAGCCTTCCCAGAAGAGTGGGGCTTATTATAACAGCAAAGGGGACTAAATCTGCAGTGTGATATTCAGCAAGCACGTATGAGTGTGATGATCAGGTGTCCACAAATCTTTGCCCATGTAAGAAAAAACTAAAGAAGCTATTGCGAGCTGCACACAAACAAGATACCAAGAAAAGAGATGTTTTATGAAGTGATTAGTCAGTATACACAGATTTCTTTTTTTTCTGTTTTTTTTATTTATTTTTTTAAAAACAGTATTTCTTCATGTGTTACCCTCCTGGAAAATGGAAACATTATCAGGAAGGAGTGTATTACATGGTGATTGTTATTTTATACCACCATGCAAAACAATCATTGGACCTATTGATTTCCATGAGATGATTGCCCATACCATTATGGGGCACTGGTGGGTCAGTGGTTAAAGGCTCCGGGTTACTGATCAGGAGTTCAAGCCCAGCACTGCCAAACTACCACTTTTGGGCCCTTGGGCAAGGCCCTTAACCCTCAACTCAGTTGCTCAGTTGTATAAATATGATAAATTTAAGTTGCTCTGGACAAGGGCGTCTGCCAAATACTGTAAATGTAATTATGGATCCAATTATGGCTTTACTTACCAGTTGGCAGCAGACATTGTGGATTAAAGGTATTATTTGACTTCTTCTAAACATAAATATGTATAGATGATGAAAGTTGACCATATTCTTTCCACTGCTCATTGCTTGTCTTAGGCATCTTCGTGTATTTACCGTTGATTTAGATTTGCGAATTGCAGCTTGCCTGAATTCTAGGCAAGCCTTTATGGGTCGTTTAGCAGCTACTCTACAGGTTGATGATGCGATTGTTTTTTTTTCAACATAACCTGCCAACTGAAAATTTAGCTGAAAATGTTCCCTTTGAAAGATTTAAGAATTTTCGGATTTATGTTCCTTATGCACCTGTAATTTGGGCACTCACTATTTGGCCACTTTCGAACTCTATTAGTTGCCTCATCTTGCTTTTATATCTTGTACTTGCTGTTAGATGGTAATCAACCTAATATAACTCGCCAGTGCAGCCCTGTATGCAGTGGGATTCAGTCACCTAAAAGTCAAAGTCCTTTTCATGTGGCGTTTCTTTAATTTTTTTCCACCCCATGTATTTATTTACATTCCTTGTAGTCAACCCCACTCCCAGAGCTCTTATCTTTTGGCAACCCCACATTTGTTCCAACCACCTCCTACTGTTTATGTATGCTTCTTCTAGAGAACAGCCTACACCACAGTGTTACAGGAGTGGCTGCGCGTCTCATGTCATAAATCTGCGGACACAGCAGTGGTCCGAGCCTACATGGATGCCTTTGCCTCTGTCTCACCTCAGCTGCTGGAGTTTGTGATCAATATGGCTGATGGGAATGGAAACACAGCACTACACTACACTGTCTCACACTCCAACTTCCCAGTGGTTAAACTGTTGCTGGACACAGGTCAGTCTCTGCGATGGACCATGTTAACTTTATATACACAGTATTCATGGCATTAATAGTGATGGCCTTGTCAGTTAAATGATTAAAGCAAGGAAATATCCGAAATTGACCCCCATCCGGCCGTGGAGACTGTGTTGCTTTTGTTGACCAGCTGACAAATCTGTGTATGCTTTATGCAGGTCTATGTAATGCAGATAAGCAGAACAAAGCTGGCTACACGGCTATCATGCTGACTGCTCTGGCTGCGTTCCACTCCGAAAGTGACCTTCAGACAGTTCTGCAGCTGTTGCGTACTGGAGATGTCAATGCCAAGGCTAGCCAGGTGCGCCCTCTACTGGCCAAAGAGTGCAGCTCAACTCAATCCTTCCTAGATTATATTTACAATTATGAGAAAACCTTCTTTTTTTCCCCCAAATGTACATTAACGCTCTAAAGAGCCTCTGTGATTAATAGAATTTTAATCTGAAAGATGGTGACTCTGAGGACACAGGTGTTTTCTTGTAATAACATTTTTTAGAAAAATCATCAAGTAAAATGTTTGAATTAGCGGTGGAGGTATTGGACTCTCAAATCTGCCAAAAAAAGAGCATGGGTTTTCCAAAGAGTGTGTTTTTGGCACTGTTTGGACATAATATCATTTACAACTGAAACATATTAATACCATGTATGCCCGGGGTCTCCGTGTGTGTGTTGGCATGTTGTAGGCTGGACAAACAGCTCTGATGCTGGCAGTGAGTCATGGCCGAGGAGACATGGTCAGAGCGCTACTGTGCTGTGGTGCGCAGGTCAATCTGCAGGACGACGACGGCTCTACAGCCCTCATGTGTGCCTGCGAGCACGGTCACGTCGACATTGTGCGCCAGCTGCTCTCTGTACCAGGCTGTGATGCCACGCTTACCGATAATGTGAGTGCTCCATCTATTTCTTTCTTATGAAAATGGTATATGGTATTTTTTATCAGTATATAAAAAAAGCTCAATATACATGAACCATATTGCTTCCAAAATATCCATGACTGTTTCTTTGTTAACTTCATTCCCTCAGGATGGCAGCACTGCTCTCTCCATAGCGCTAGAGGCTAGTCAGAATGACATTGCCGTGCTTCTGTATGCCCATCTGAATTTTGCGAAACCTCCTTCCCCTGTAAGCAAAATCACATGTACTTGATATTGTTATGCAAATCAAGCATGCCGTATTTCTTATTGTGTCTACTTCTCTGAGCATTTTCCTTTCATGTTTTTATTACTCTCAGGTGTCTCCAAAGTCGCAAATTGTGGGATCCCCACCGTCTTCATCTGAAATCCTAAAATGAAACACTAAGGCTGATTCCTCTGTGGACATATACTCATTGTAATTGTGCGTACAGTTGATCTGTGAAAATATATATGGGTTTATATATATATATATATATATATATATATATATATATATATATATACACACACACACACACACACAACCCCAATTCCAAAAAGTTGGGATGCTGTGTAAAATGTAAATAAATGTAAATAAAAACAGAATGAGATTTCAAATCTCATAAACCCAGAAGTTATTCACAACAGAACATAGAAAACATATCAAAATGTTTAAACTCTAGAAATGCACCATTTTAAGAAAACAATAAGATAATTTTGAATTTGATGGATACAACATGTCTCAAAAAATTTGGGATGGGGCAACAAAAGGCTGGGAAGGTAAGTGTTTGTAAAAAGAAACAGCTGGAGGTTATTAGGGAACATGTCAGTAACATGATTTTGTATAAAAAGAGGATCTTAGAGAGACAGAGTCTTTCAGAAGTTAAGATGGGCAGAAATTCACCAATCTGTGAAAAACTGCATCTACAATTTGTGGAACAATTTCAGAATAATGTTCCTCAACTTAAAATAGTGAAGACTATGAATATCTCATCATCTACAGTACATAATATAATCAAAAGATTTCGAGAATCTGGAGAAATCTGTGCACAAGGGACAAGGGTGAAAATCAATATTGCATGCCCGTGATCTTCGGGCCCTCAGGCGGCACTGCATTAAAAACAGGCCTGATTCTGTAAAGGAAATTACTGCATGGACTCAGAAACACCTCCAGAACTCATTGTCTGTGGACACAGTTCACCGTGACATCCACAAATGCTGGATAAAGTTCTATCATGCAAAGAAGAAGCCATATGTGAACATGATCCAGAAACTCTGCCGTCTTCTCTGGGCCAAAGCTCATTTAAAATGGACCAACGCAAAGTGGAAAACTGTTCTGTGGTCAGACGAATCCAAATTTTTTATTATTTTTGGAAACCATGGACGCTGCGTCCTCTAAGAGGACTAAAGAGGAGAGGGACCATCCGGCTTTTTATCAGTGCTCAATTCAACAGCCTGCATCTCTGATGATGTGGGGGCGCATTAGTGCCTATGGAATGGGCAACTTGCACATCTGGAAAGGCACCATCACTGCTGAAAGGTGTATACAGGTTTTAGGGTAACATCTGCTTCCATCCAGATTCCATCCCATCTTTACTTCTGAGAGACTCTGCCTCTCTAAGATACTCTTTTTATACCCAATCATCTTACTGACCTGCTGCCAATTAACCTAATTAATTACAAAATGTTCCTCCAGCTGTTTCTTTTTAGTAACACTTACTTTTCCAGCCTGTTGTTGCCTCCGTCCCAACTTTTTTGAGATCTGTTACGGCCATGAAATTCCAAATTACCTTATTTTTTTCTTAAAATGGTACATTTCCTCAGTTTAAACATTCAATATGTTTTCTATATTCTACTGTGAATAACAAGAGATTTGCAAATCATTGCATTCTGTTTATATTTACATTTATTTACATTTTACACAGTGTCCCAACTGGAATTGGGCTTGTATATGTTATCACTTAATTCTGTGCTACTGCATTTTCAGTGTGTCCTTTAAACACGGCTTTTTAAACTTGAGGCCTCATTTTATTAAATCCTAAATTCCAATGATATGGTCTAATATTGCAAGTGAAATTATCAATGGAGTACCATGAAACCTGAAGCTGATGTGAAAACATCCTTATACGCAAAGCAAAAACCAACTTCATTTTTGTCTCATGCTACATTATGCTAGTGCATTCACCTTTTGTCTGATGGGGGACTTTTAGCCATTTCAGTGTGCCATTAAGTGAATTATTTAACTGATTAATAAATCTAATGTTCATAAATCTAATGTTAATCTAAATAAATCTAATTATGAAAATGTTGAGGAAAATCTGAATTAAAAAAGAGACATTAAAAAAAAGACCCATGTCAGATAAAGGTCAGTTAAGCATAAGGAACAGCGGGGTTTTACTTACTTTTCAAATGCTCAGTAAATAAATAGAAAGTAAACAAACTAATAAATGAAAATGTCTTCAGTGGCTCATAGAGACACGTTTTCAAAATTGATTAAACTATTTTACATATGACCATGAGGGGCTTCCAAAATCTAATGAAAAATATCTGGAAAGGCATTTAATGACAAGAATATAGAAATAATAGTGACATGTCATGACCCGTGTCCTCAGTGTTTGTGCCAGAATTGTTCAGGTGATTAGACACTATAAGTACACTTTGTTGTCTACTTGACATTAGGAATTGGGTATGTCTTGAGTAAAGAATATTCACTATATGTCTAGAGATTTGTGGACACCTGACCAACACACTTGTATGTGCTGTTTGAACATCCCATCCAGATTTAGTCCTCCTTTGCTCTTCTGATAAAGGCTTTCTGCTAGATTTTGGGGCGTGGCTGTGGGCATTTGTGTTCATTCAACTACAAAAGCATTAGTGAGATCAGGCGCTGATGTTGGTTGAGGAGGCCTGGGGTGCAGTCTGTGTTCCAGTTCATCCCAGTGGTTTTCAGTAGGGTTGAGGTCAGGGCTCTGTGCAGGACACTCGAGTTCTTCCACTCCAACAATTTACACTGATATTATACTGGAACAGGTGTGGGTTCCTCTTGGTTCCAGTGAAGGGAAACTGTAATGCTACAGCATACAAAGACATTCTATACAATTATGTGCTTCCAAGTTTATGGCTACCTTTTTGGGGAAGAATCACATATGGGTGAGATGGTCAGGTGTCCACAACTTTTTGACCATATCGTAAATATCATTATGAAACATTCAGTTTACTAAGTGCCACTCCAGATCAAAATTTATTTAGCCATGGTCTTTGTTGATGTGGGTTTGTTGTTTAGGTTCTGTTAACAGTGCAGGTGTGACAGCCCATACATGTTTAATGTCCTTATCATTATGCCATATTGTCCAAGGCCTGCAGCTCTGATGGTAGCTGCTTGTCATTTTTTCTTCTTCTTTAAGCAACAAATCTAGGTGAATTTTATCAATGTTATTGCAGTGACTACACAATCACCTGTAAATGTTGCCACTCTAAGAAATTATATGAGAAAACAGATTTGGATGTACAGTCAGCACCATATTTATTGGCACCCTATTAGAAAAGAATATGTCCCCAACAATCAAGCTAAATGCTGGAGGACAAACACTTTTTCTGCTGAGTGACGTGCATGTAGGACTTCAATCAGAGTTTCAGATGGTATGTCCTTTGATGTTGGCATTTGAAGACTAAATACACACTTTACTTAATAAATGAGACCCCTGGTTTATTTACTGCTCTGACCATAATTCATTCGTTCATTCTATAATTCATTCATTCTTCAGTAAATGCTTTATCCTTCAGTAAATGCTTTTACGTCAGGGTCGTAGTGGTAGGGTCGTAGGGTCGTAGAGCATGAGGCAGGAATACACCTTGGATGGGGGGGGGCAGTTTAGTTATAATGTTGTGGTATTTTTACTCTTTGAATGCAGTCGTTATTTGTTGTCATTTCTACACATATACAGCATTGTCACAAATAGAATCTATACTGACTCACCCTTGCTTTGTTCTGTGTGAAAACTCACAGCAATATTGCACATGCACCATGTTTATAGACTGTTGAATAAACGTACAGTAGCTATACATGTATAGTGTAGTTTCAATGTGTACTTTTTGCCTCACAAAGTGAAAAAAAAAATTTTTTTAATGCGTATTTCACACTATAAACAATTACATCCCAAATGGCACAACATATAAGCTGATACTTAGACCAAGTTTTCCAAAACCACTATACATTTTTTTATTGTGTGTGTGTGTGTGTGTGTGTGTGTGTGTGTGTATACAGTGAGTGGTTGTACGCAAAGGTATCATGACTGCATTAAGGTACTAACTTGTATGAGGAAAGTGGCTTGCAGTGTTTTCTTAGGACTGGATGAGCTGCTGTGGAAGAATTTGGTGGAGTTTGATGCTGAAATAATTGGCACTGTAAAGTATGGGGCTCAGTTTCTGTTCTTATGTGGGTCAAGAAAGTGTAAAAATAATAATAATAATAATAATAATAAAAATAAAAGGCTCAGAACTATCGATGGAGAATGTGCTGTATAAGATTTTTAGAAATAAGTATAATATATGCCGTGTCCTTAAGTTTAATTGCTTTTCTATACACTTTTTAGCTTTTGAAACACGGCCATTGAATTGAAACATTGTGTAATATGATGTCTAATTAGAGTTTTATACACACTTTATCATCACTAGTTTAGCAATTCATTTGTTTTATAATCTTTTATATTTGTTTTATTTAGACTAACTAACTTTATATTATCTGTGACAACTATGTCTTTTTGGCACCTTTGACTCTTCATTTGTAATTAGTATTGTTACCTTTATAAATAAATCCTCACTTTGTTATGGTTGTGTCTCCCTTTTTGAGAAATAAATATAGACCTTATATAAGTTTCCTACTCTGTGTGTCACATATTTTTTAAATATCTGTATTAAAGTCTAGGATGTTGCTTGTTGAGGCACATTGTGATTCTTTGGGTTATTTTGAGTTTATTTTGTTTACACAACATTCTAGGGGGCTCTGGAAGACTAGTCTAAATCAGGGGTTCCCAAACTTTTCCAGGGCAAGGCCCCCCAAATGGCATTAACATTTGACCGAGGCCCCCCTTTTGCAAGATGTCTTTAAAACACATTAAAAATACAGACTTCTGAATATATCCCCCTTTTTTTTATTAATAATTACCTCTTTCATCTTTGCATTACATTACATTAGGAATTGATTGTGTGTATGTGTGTGTGTGTGTGGTTGTCTGAAAGTGAGAATCATGTGTTTATTTATTTTTCACACCAAATTGTTGAGGCCCCCTGGCGGGCCCCACTTTGAAAACCACTGGTCTAAATTATGTTTTCATGGTAAAATAGGACATTTTTCCCTTTCAAAGGGAATTCCACGTTGCGTTAGCACATCGCTAAAGGAAGCGCCTTCGCGCGTGACCCGTATCTAAAGCTTGTGTAACATCATGCCTATTTATAGGCCTGCCGTGATCAGGTCACGTGGCAATTAAGCGCGTCGCGTGATATATAAACGGCACCTTGAGGGGGCGGGGCCCGGAGGGCGGGTCCGGGGAGAGTGCTGCTCTACCTCTTGCTCTGTCTTCCAGGTCCGGCTCTCCACTGGATTTTGGTACTCGCGTCCCGGCGACTCCTTCCTCTATGGAAAGCCAATAAATAAGTAAATAAAATATTTCCTCTCTGACTCCGAGGAGCCAGAAGGGTGTGCTAAAAACTGAGAGCAGCCCTCAAGCATATAAAGAGCTGCTTGAAGTGATTACTAAGGCTGGATGAGTTTTTTTCTCCCCAGTGAAAATAAATCCCTCAGAAAACTCCCCTTTTTTCCAGAGGTGCATGACAAAATATCACGCTTCTGGGAAAACCATGCATAAAGTGTATTTATAACCCCACGATGTCGGATTATTTGGCCATCGTGGGGAATGAGCGGCATGGCTATTTAGCTATGCTGAAGGTGGAGGAGGCACTTGCGAGCTACGTCAGCCTCTGAGAACCTTCTGACTCTAAAGGTAGCTCTTCTGCTGGCCCTGACATCTCTCAAGCGAGTAGGAGATCTAGATGTTTTTAGGGCCCAAGCACTGAAAGTGTACAGTTTTTTTTTTTTATCATGCTCAGAAACATGACACATGTGACACATGTCTGCGTTGTCGGCTATTAGGCCCTGGCAAAGGGTCGCACTTGGTGCATATATCGTACATACTTGTATGTGTATGTATGAAACTGCATGAAATGAATATGTATGAAAACAACTTTTGTGCTGAGAATCATTAGCTCCGCCCAATATGCATCCGCCATTTTGGATTTTGTGAAAAGCGCATGCGGTGAACTTTTAAATACTCCTCCTAGGGAATTCATGTGATTGTCACCAAACAAGGTCAACATTATGCCAAGACATTGGATATGCTAAATTGCAATGGGATTTTTCATATCTCGAACGGTATCGCCATGGTGAGGCCATAAATTTATCGCAAAAAAGGGAAACAGAAAGTGTATTTAAGTGATTTTGACTAAACTTGAGCTGTTTGTTTGGTACTGGTGGCTGATCACAAAGATGTGACTATTGTGAGTCACAGACATAGCATCACCAACTGGTAGCAGGAAGTGTGTGACTTACAACAGACTTTGCAATAATCCTCTTATATTTATCCAAATGGAAGGTGAAATTAGAGTCAGGTGTTTTCAATCAGTGGGATGACGAATGAGCGTACTGTTTTATTTAAAGAACAGGGATCTATCAAATTCTGAGCTTCACAACACATGTTTGTGGAAGTGTATCAGGACATGAACAAAAGAGATTTCTGAGGACTTCAGAACAAGAGTTGTTGAAGCTCATCAGGCTGGAAAAGGTTACAAAATCAGCTCTAAAAAGTTTGGACTCCACCAATCCACAGTCAGACAGATTGTGTACAAATGGAGGAAATTCAAGACCATTGCTTACCTCCCCAGGAGTGGAGACCAACAAAGATCACTACAAGAGCAAGATCTGTAATAGTCTGTGAGGTCACAAAGGAACCCAGCGTAACTTCTAAGCAAATTAAGCTTACAGATATGTAATATTGGACCATTTTCCTCAATAAATAAGTGACAGAGTATAATATTTTAGTCTCATTTGTTTAATAGGGTTCTAGATTGAGGACTTGTGTGAACATCTAATGATGTTTTAGATCATATTTATGCAGAAATATAGAAAATTCTAAAACTTTTAAGCACCACTGTAACTATAACACCCATATGCGGTTGTTCCCCAAACTGTTGCCACAATGTTAGAGGAAAACAAGTGTATAGAATTTTCCTTCACTGGAATTAAGATGAACTCAAACCTGCTCCAGCATGACAGTGCCACTGTGCACAAAGTGAGCTCCATGAAGATGTGGTGTGTTAAGGTTGGAGTGGAAGAACTCGAGTGTCCTGCAAAGAGCCCAGACATCAACCTCACTGAACACCTGTTGCATGAACTAGAACACCAACTTAACACCAGGCCGTCTTGCCAGACACCAGTACCTGATCTCATTAATGCTCTTGTAGCTGAATGAACACAAATCCCCACAGCCACGCTCCAAAATCTATTAGAAAGCTTTCCTAGAAGTGTGGAGCTTATTATAACAACAAAGGGAGACCAATTCCATATTAATGCACACAGTTTTGTAAAGGGATGTTCAATACTCAGGTGTCCACATTCTTTTGGGTATATAGTGTACAGGTAAGCACACCACATTTATTTACATTTTTATACATTGCATTTTGAAATGCACTTTTTAGGATAAAATTAATTTTTCACCCTGATCTAAGAGCTTGCTTTATTTAACTATGTACAAATGACACAGTGGTATGTCTAGGAACTAAGCAGGCTGATCTACAGGCTACCCAAGGGTAGAGCATCAAGATAGCATGTGTATGTATTCAGCAGATAAGTAATGTGTTGCCTTTTAGTAGCATAGACTTTCTAAAACCTGCAAAAAAGAGCGTCACTCATTTGATAAGATATGTAGCACATGCTACATAGGGTAAGTAAGTAAGTAAGTAAATTTTATTTATATAGCACGTTTCACACAGCAAAGCTGACCAAAGTGCTCAACAGAGTGAGGAAAGTAAAAATAGAAAACAGAATAAAACCAAATAAAAACAGACAATAGTAAAAAATTTGATTAAAACACCTGGGAGCAGAGATATGTTTTAAGCCTCTTTTTAAAAGTGGTAACAGAGGTGTAGGGGTGTATTCAAATCAAATACTCCACATAGGATTTATTTGGCTAAGTTGCAAATGTCTGCTACAGGCAAAGGAGGTCTAGAGAGATAACACACTTATCATTGGGTGAGGTTGACTTTTTCCAGGAATGCATCTCCATGGGCACTGGGTTCATGCAGTGGTGGCACTGGAGATGTAATCAGTCCAAGAGTGTTACCTGTAGTAGTAGTAGTAGTAGTAGTAGTAGTAATAATAATAATAATAATAATAATAATAATAATAATAATAACAACAACAACCAAAGAAAAAATGTACACTTCACTTAATGAGACCCCCAGTTTCCGTTGCCACAATGCTTTGAAGTCTGATCAATTTAATTCCATGGACTAATCTAGCTAGAATTTATCCTGTTTTAAGATTGGCTCTGAAAAATGTGTCCTACATATTGGATTAGTAAATTTATCTTTGTATCTTTTTTTATTTGTGACATTTATACAACATTGTCACAAATACAATCTATACTGACTCGCCCCTAGCTTTGTTCTGCATGAGAACTAATAGCAGTATTACACATGTTTATAGACTGTTGAATAGACTTACAGCAGCTACACATATATAAGTTGCTAATTCTGTATATAATATATTTTGAAATATCTTTGTTCAACGTATAGGATGTGGAAGGTACGTTGTGATTCTTTGGGTTATTTAGAGTTTATTTTGTCTACGCCAGGGGGCGCTGGTAGACTAGTCAAAATCATGTTTTCATAGGCCGGTAGGACAGTTTTTTCTTTTGATTTTTTTTATTATTTTTATTTACAACCACTGCCAAGTGTCGCATATTTACGCATTTAGAAGTTAAACAAAATTTCCATTGAAGCCATTTATCAAAAGAGAAGATCAAAAAGCGAAACTGTAGTTTATTTAAAATACATTATATGGCCAAAACTTTGTGGATACCTACAATGGTGCTTGAAAGTTTGTGAACCCTTTAGAATTTTCTAGGGAAATGGAAATGGAAATGAACAGCTGGTCACTCCTCTTGAAAGGGCTGGTCCTGTCCATGTAGACGCCGAAGGGCATGCACAGGACACAGAGCATTCAACTTCTGATCCTCTGCATAGGAGAAGGGGGGTGGGTGAAAAGCTCAATCACCTCACAGGTGAATGTTGGGAAGCATATAGGCATAAAGACCAGGTTGGGCCTAAGAAAACTTTATCTCCACTGAGAGAGAATTTAGTGCAGGAGGGATGAACAGAGAGTCACTGACTCGTTTGGCTGAAAAGTCCATAAGGTCTTGCAAAAAGCATAAAACACCAGAAACCGAACACTGATATGATATCAGCTGGCACCCATCACACCACTCCTTACAGTCATCTGGGGAATGTGTGGAGGAGGCCTTAGCACTCTGTATGGTGGTAACCACATGTGGAGAGAACCCCATTGCATTCATGTTTGCCCTCTCACGGGCCAAGCCAGGAGGGCCACCCTGTCTGGGTGAATGTGACAAATTTCCCCATTCGCCTGAGACAGGAAGTCTGTGCATAATGGGAGGGGCCATGGCTGGGCATACAAAAGAGGAATTATCTCTGCCAGCCACTTTTGAGCCACCTGGGTGCTACCAGAATGATGGTCAGGCTCTGAAGTGTCACCCTGGCCATGTTGAGGGCGATTTGGCCGGTGGGGGGGCATTACTATCCCTTAGCGAGAAGAACATAGAACAATGGGTGTTTTCTGACTGAATCTCTCCCTTAGGAAACCCACTACTTGAGAGTGGAGGCACCAGTCTCCGTAGAGTGGGTTCCTCCTCGAAAAGAGGTCTGCACCCCTGTTCAGAATGCCTGGGACATGGGTCACACGTAACGACAAAGTGCCACCTACTCCAGACTAAAAGACTGTGAGCTAGAGCATGAAGATGAAAGCTGATGCCATAAGACCCTGTAGTCTGAGAGATGTACGATATTGTACCCTTGCCCCATCCTTGAACTGTGAGAGGCAATTCATTAAGGAGAGAATGCGCTCTTGCGATAGACATGCATACATAGTTATCAAATTCAGCTCTAGACCGAAGAATATAACATTCTGTGCAGCCTCAGTATGTGAGCCTCTAGGATTAGCAGTTAATTTGAAGGTGAAATTAGTCATGTGTTTTCAATTAATGGGATGACAATCAGGTGTGAGTGAGCTTCCTGTTTTATTTAAGGAACAGGGATCTATGAAAGTCTGAGCTTCACAACACATGCTTGTGGAAGTGTATTGTGGCATGAACAAAGCAGATTTCTGATGACTTCAGAAAAGGTGTTCTAAAGGGTTCACAAACTTTCAAGCACCACTGTAAATATAACACCCATATGTGGTTCTTCCCCAAACTGTTACCACAAAGTTAGAGACACACAATTGTATAAAATTTCCCTTCAGTGGACCTAAGCGGCCCAAACATGTTCCAGCATGACAATGCCCCTATGCACAAAGCAAGCTCCATGAAGACATGGGGTGTTAAGATTGGAGTGGAAGAACTCAAGAGACCTGCACAGAGCCCTGGCCTCAACCCCACTGAACACCTTTGGGATGAACTGGAATACTGACTGCACTACAGGCCGTCACCAGGCCTCACCCAACATCACCTTACTAATACTCGTGTTCAAACAAATCCTAAATCCTACAACAAGAACCAATTTAAACAAATGAGACAAAAATATTATACTTGGTCATTAAAAGTATGTGCACCTTTGCTTTCAGTATCTGGTGTGAGCTCCTTGTGCAGTAATAACTGCAGATAAACGTTTGGGGTAACTGTTGATCAGTCCTGCACATCAGCTTGGAGGAATTTTAGCACGTTCCTCAGTACAGAATAGCTTCAACTCTGGGATGTTGGTGGGTTTCCTCACATGAACTGCTTGCTTCAGGTTCTTCCACAACATTTCTTCTGGATTAAGGTCAGGACTTTGACTTGGCCATTCCAAAACATTAACTTTATTCTTCTTTAACCATTCTTTGGTAGAACAACTTGTGTGTTTAGGATCGCTGTCTTGCTGAATGACCCACTTTCTCTTCAGATTCAGGTCATGAACAGATGTCTTGACATTTTCCTTTAGAGTTCACTGATATAATTCAGATTCATTGTTCCATCAATGATGGCAAGTCGTCCTGGACCAGATGCAGCAAAACAGGTCCAAACCATGATACTACCACCACCATGTTTGACAGATGGGATAAGGTTCTTATGCTTGAGTGCAGTGTTTTCCTTTCTCCAAACATAACACATCATTTAAACCAAAAAGTTCTGTTTTGGTCTCACTGTCCACAAAACATTTCCCAAAAGCCTTCTGGCTTGTCCACGTGAGTCCACGTAAATGTAGACAGGCAGCAATGTTGTTCTTGGAGAGCAGTGGTTTTCTCCTTGCAACCCTGCCATGCACACCACTGTTGTTCAGTGTTCTCCTGATGATGGACTCATGATCATTAACATTAGCCAATGTGAGAGAGGCCTTTAGTTGTTTGGAAGTTACCCTGAGTTCCTTTGTGACCTTTTATTATTACACGTCTTGCTCTTGGCGTGATCTTTGCTGGTCTCCACTCCTGAGGAGGGTAACAACGGTCTTAAAGTTCCTCCATTTGTACACAATCTGTCTGACTGTGGATTGGTGGAGTCCAAACTCTTTAGAGATGGTTTTATGACCTTTTCCAGCCTGATGAGCTTCAACAACTCTTTTTCTGAGGTCCTCAGAAATCTCCTTTGTTCATGCCATGATACACTTCCACAAACACGTGTTGTGAAGATCAGACTTTGATAGATCCCTGTTCTTTAAATAAAACAGGACGCTCACTCACTCACATCTGATCATCATCCCGTTGATTGAAATCACCTGATTCTAATTTCACCTTCAAATGAACTGATAATCCTAGAGGTTCACAATCTTTTGCCACTCACAGATATGTAATATTGGATCATTATCCTCAATAAATAAATGACCAAGTATAATATTTTTGTCTCATTTGTTTAATTTGGTTCTTGTTGTCTACTTTAATGACTTGTGTGAAAATGTGATGATGTTTTAGGTCACATTTATGCAGAAATATAGAAAATGCTTTCACAAACTTTCAAGTACCGTTGAACAAATGACACAGGGGTGTGTCTGGGAACTTAGCAGGCTGATCTACAGGCTACCCAAGGGTAGAGCATCAAGATAACATGTGTATGTATTCAGCAGATAAGAAGTGTGTTGCCTTTTAGTAGCATATACTTTCTAAAACCTGTGAAAAAGAGCGTCACTCATTTGATAAGTAATGTAGCACATGCTACATAGGGGTGTATTCAAATCAAATACTCCACACAGGATTTATTTGGCTAAGTTGAAAATGTCTGCTACAGGCAAAGGAGGTCTAGAGAGATAGCACACTTATCATTGGGTGAGGTTGACTTTTTCCAGCAATGCATCTTCTCTTTCTAGAACCTTCACACTATCTGTCCCTCAATGGTGGAATGAACTTCCAACCTCAATCCAGACAGCAGAATCTGTCACTATCTTAAAAAACAGCTAAAGACCCACCTCTTCCACGTAACTAACCCTTAAAAAAAACAAACAAACAACAAAAAAAAACACCTTACTCTGGCTCTTACACCTCGACTCTGCACACTTTGCTTTTCTAGAACTCAATTAAAGATCTTGTATGGTAGCACTACTTGTATTGTTCTCTGCTTGATATATCCCTTTGCTTGTATTTCCTCATTTGTAAGTCGCTTTGGATAAAAGTGTCTGCTAAATGAATAAATGTAAATGCATCTCCATCTGCACTGGGTTCATGCAGTGGTGGCACTTTATGTACAGCCTACATCACTCTTTATATCAATATAAACAAAATCTATCAGTCCAAGAGTGTTACCATGCATAATACTTAAAATACTACTACTAATACTAATACTAATTAGGGGTGTAACGATCCATTGATATGGATCGATGTATCAGATTAACCACTAGCCCATATCCCATATATAATGGGATATTAAGAACTGAAGGCACTTCATTTATCAAAGTTCTTGCACCACGAAAAAAATGGTTTGGTCTTGGGCATTAAATTCCTAAGTTGAAAATGGGTCCCACTCCAGCCCAGAGATGGACATTTATTTAGGACACTCTAATTCCAGCCACGTCCATCAAAGTTTAAGTTCATCATGGGTCCTTATTTGCACTGAAATAGCTATTTTATAGAGGAAAAAAGCTCAATATATTTTTCAAAATATTGATCTAATCGAAATCGTATCTTGTTAGTCATTGACATATCAGCAAATATGGAATCGCTGGCTAAAAGAATTGAATTACATCGTATGGCCATGAAACTTGCAATTTGAACCCCTAGTATTAACATTATAATATAAAATAATTAAAATCACTGATTCTTAAGATAACGGACAAAACATGTTTTAGAAGTTAGTTTACATTTTTTAAAATACTACATTAAATAGAAATTGATATATTTGTAGACAAAGGTCTCAGCTAATGAACCATGTAACGGAGCAGGTTTTTATGAAAATGCTTTTATTTTTTCTAAAAAATTGACATTTATTCACTTCATAACTTAATTTTTGTCAACTCCATCAGACACACTAAAAAGCATGCTATTTTAATTTCATCCATCCAACAAGAGTATAAAGTCCTTAATTAATCTAATAATGGTGTTCCATAAAGGAGTGAAGTGATAAAATACATTCTCTACAATTTTCTTTTTCTGTTTTCACAGTATTACGAAAAATCCTTAATTCTCTACCCTCCTTTTTAATATTAAGCATATATTAAGCACATATAAGTATAGAAAAACAAGACATCATATCATGTAGTTCAGTTAGTGTTTTAATTATTAACACAATAAATTGAAACAAAGAATAAAATATTTCTTTCAGAATGAACAAAAACAGTGATGACAAATAACTTAGGGAGTTGATAAAGAACCAACTGAGGTTACAAAAGATTAAGTACTAAAAATATTTTTTCAAACAACTGATTGACAAGACAACAAATTAAGAGAACTTAAGTATATATATTTTTATATTTAATTAATTCAACAATTTAATTTTGCAATGTTATTAGAAATGGGTTCCAGAATCCTTCCAGTGCTTTTCTCATTGTAGCAGTATGTCTCATTCTGGGTCTCTGGTGGCTCACTGGAAAAACCAAAGTAGTAGGAACAGAAATCTTCTCAATCTTCTCTATAGGAATACAAGGGATCTTTAGCCTGTTTATCAATTATCTATCTGAATGGCTGCTTCCAGACTTCTCTGATACCACTGCTCCCTATATTCCAATTCAATGCTTTGTCTTGCTTTTTTGTCTTGAACCCTTTCCTTCCACCGATGTCTTTCCCTCTCTAGAATCTCCCTTCTGCTTTCTGGGTCTCTGTTTAATTTCGTTCTTCTCTTTCTTTTGAACACCCAACAACATTCGAATAATTCCCCATATTCATAAACAATATTATATCACCATATAAAGAGATTTCGTGAGCACTTGTCAACTTCGTCAGCTTGAATATTTTTCCATCTTGACCATGTGTTGTACAGTGGAACAATTCCGGGTTTTTTTTCCTCAGTTGAAGCTGCCTCAATAAGCATAACTAAAATGCCTAAATTTATCCAGCGATTATAGACAGAAATGAACACAATGGGAAGACGGTGTTGACATGTTAAAGCTGTGACCACAGAGACTTAAACATTGTGTTGTGGATAAAAATGACATGAAATGAACATGAGGGAGACTTAGTATGAATAAAAAGTAATTTTATTGGTAATTCACAGGACGGGTGGGTGCGTAGTCTGGAGGAGAGTGAGAGGGGGAAGAAAATGGGGTGCGTCCTGGGGACATGGGGAGTTCAGCAAAGGTGAAGTGAGAAGACCACTGAGAGTTGGGCGGACTGGTAGGTGAGAAGAGGGACGAATGGTCGGGGCCCGGATCAGAGAAAACGACATCATCCTCGGACTGGAAGCTGGAGGAGGGTTCTGACTGTGCAGAGGCGTCAATACGCTCGTTCACGGGGCAGATTCTGTATCGAAGGGGAGGGGGGAACCCCGCATTTCCATTCCTGGGGGCGGGGTGCTGCGAAGATAGTTGAGTAGCACCATGATATCAGCAGTGAGATGCACAAGCTGGTAATGAGTGTCCAGATCGAGATCCAGATCCAGGTCCAGTAACGGGGAGAGAAGGGACTGACGACGGGCACCGGCACCTAGACATACAGAAGCGGTATTAGTCAGATGTGGATAAATTGGAAAAACACTTTAAAGATCTTTAAGAGTAATGAGTAATACACTATGGTTGGTAGAGGACATGAACAAAAGAGATTTCTGAGGACTTCAGAACAAGAGTTGTTGAAGCTCATCAGGCTGGAAAAGGTTACAAAATCAGCTCTAAAAAGTTTGGACTCCACCAATCCACAGTCAGACAGATTGTGTACAAATGGAGGAAATTCAAGACCATTGCTTACCTCCCCAGGAGTGGAGACCAACAAAGATCACTACAAGAGCAAGATCTGTAATAGTCTGTGAGGTCACAAAGGAACCCAGCGTAACTTCTAAGCAAATTAAGCTTACAGATATGTAATATTGGACCATTTTCCTCAATAAATAAGTGACAGAGTATAATATTTTAGTCTCATTTGTTTAATAGGGTTCTAGATTGAGGACTTGTGTGAACATCTAATGATGTTTTAGATCATATTTATGCAGAAATATAGAAAATTCTAAAACTTTTAAGCACCACTGTAACTATAACACCCATATGCGGTTGTTCCCCAAACTGTTGCCACAATGTTAGAGGAAAACAAGTGTATAGAATTTTCCTTCACTGGAATTAAGAGGAACTCAAACCTGCTCCAGCATGACAGTGCCGCTGTGCACAAAGTGAGCTCCATGAAGATGTGGTGTGTTAAGGTTGGAGTGGAAGAACTCGAGTGTCCTGCAAAGAGCCCAGACATCAACCTCACTGAACACCTGTTGCATGAACTAGAACACCAACTTAACACCAGGCCGTCTTGCCAGACACCAGTACCTGATCTCATTAATGCTCTTGTAGCTGAATGAACACAAATCCCCACAGCCACGCTCCAAAATCTATTAGAAAGCTTTCCTAGAAGTGTGGAGCTTATTATAACAACAAAGGGAGACCAATTCCATATTAATGCACACAGTTTTGTAAAGGGATGTTCAATACTCAGGTGTCCACATTCTTTTGGGTATATAGTGTACAGGTAAGCACACCACATTTATTTACATTTTTATACATTGCATTTTGAAATGCACTTTTTAGGATAAAATTAATTTTTCACCCTGATCTAAGAGCTTGCTTTATTTAACTATGTACAAATGACACAGTGGTATGTCTAGGAACTAAGCAGGCTGATCTACAGGCTACCCAAGGGTAGAGCATCAAGATAGCATGTGTATGTATTCAGCAGATAAGTAATGTGTTGCCTTTTAGTAGCATAGACTTTCTAAAACCTGCAAAAAAGAGCGTCACTCATTTGATAAGATATGTAGCACATGCTACATAGGGTAAGTAAGTAAGTAAGTAAATTTTATTTATATAGCACGTTTCACACAGCAAAGCTGACCAAAGTGCTCAACAGAGTGAGGAAAGTAAAAATAGAAAACAGAATAAAACCAAATAAAAACAGACAATAGTAAAAAATTTGATTAAAACACCTGGGAGCAGAGATATGTTTTAAGCCTCTTTTTAAAAGTGGTAACAGAGGTGTAGGGGTGTATTCAAATCAAATACTCCACATAGGATTTATTTGGCTAAGTTGCAAATGTCTGCTACAGGCAAAGGAGGTCTAGAGAGATAACACACTTATCATTGGGTGAGGTTGACTTTTTCCAGGAATGCATCTCCATGGGCACTGGGTTCATGCAGTGGTGGCACTGGAGATGTAATCAGTCCAAGAGTGTTACCTGTAGTAGTAGTAGTAGTAGTAGTAGTAGTAGTAATAATAATAATAATAATAATAATAATAATAATAATAACAACAACAACCAAAGAAAAAATGTACACTTCACTTAATGAGACCCCCAGTTTCCGTTGCCACAATGCTTTGAAGTCTGATCAATTTAATTCCATGGACTAATCTAGCTAGAATTTATCCTGTTTTAAGATTGGCTCTGAAAAATGTGTCCTACATATTGGATTAGTAAATTTATCTTTGTATCTTTTTTTATTTGTGACATTTATACAACATTGTCACAAATACAATCTATACTGACTCGCCCCTAGCTTTGTTCTGCATGAGAACTAATAGCAGTATTACACATGTTTATAGACTGTTGAATAGACTTACAGCAGCTACACATATATAAGTTGCTAATTCTGTATATAATATATTTTGAAATATCTTTGTTCAACGTATAGGATGTGGAAGGTACGTTGTGATTCTTTGGGTTATTTAGAGTTTATTTTGTCTACGCCAGGGGGCGCTGGTAGACTAGTCAAAATCATGTTTTCATAGGCCGGTAGGACAGTTTTTTCTTTTGATTTTTTTTATTATTTTTATTTACAACCACTGCCAAGTGTCGCATATTTACGCATTTAGAAGTTAAACAAAATTTCCATTGAAGCCATTTATCAAAAGAGAAGATCAAAAAGCGAAACTGTAGTTTATTTAAAATACATTATATGGCCAAAACTTTGTGGATACCTACAATGGTGCTTGAAAGTTTGTGAACCCTTTAGAATTTTCTAGGGAAATGGAAATGGAAATGAACAGCTGGTCACTCCTCTTGAAAGGGCTGGTCCTGTCCATGTAGACGCCGAAGGGCATGCACAGGACACAGAGCATTCAACTTCTGATCCTCTGCATAGGAGAAGGGGGGTGGGTGAAAAGCTCAATCACCTCACAGGTGAATGTTGGGAAGCATATAGGCATAAAGACCAGGTTGGGCCTAAGAAAACTTTATCTCCACTGAGAGAGAATTTAGTGCAGGAGGGATGAACAGAGAGTCACTGACTCGTTTGGCTGAAAAGTCCATAAGGTCTTGCAAAAAGCATAAAACACCAGAAACCGAACACTGATATGATATCAGCTGGCACCCATCACACCACTCCTTACAGTCATCTGGGGAATGTGTGGAGGAGGCCTTAGCACTCTGTATGGTGGTAACCACATGTGGAGAGAACCCCATTGCATTCATGTTTGCCCTCTCACGGGCCAAGCCAGGAGGGCCACCCTGTCTGGGTGAATGTGACAAATTTCCCCATTCGCCTGAGACAGGAAGTCTGTGCATAATGGGAGGGGCCATGGCTGGGCATACAAAAGAGGAATTATCTCTGCCAGCCACTTTTGAGCCACCTGGGTGCTACCAGAATGATGGTCAGGCTCTGAAGTGTCACCCTGGCCATGTTGAGGGCGATTTGGCCGGTGGGGGGGCATTACTATCCCTTAGCGAGAAGAACATAGAACAATGGGTGTTTTCTGACTGAATCTCTCCCTTAGGAAACCCACTACTTGAGAGTGGAGGCACCAGTCTCCGTAGAGTGGGTTCCTCCTCGAAAAGAGGTCTGCACCCCTGTTCAGAATGCCTGGGACATGGGTCACACGTAACGACAAAGTGCCACCTACTCCAGACTAAAAGACTGTGAGCTAGAGCATGAAGATGAAAGCTGATGCCATAAGACCCTGTAGTCTGAGAGATGTACGATATTGTACCCTTGCCCCATCCTTGAACTGTGAGAGGCAATTCATTAAGGAGAGAATGTGCTCTTGCGATAGACATGCATACATAGTTATCAAATTCAGCTCTAGACCGAAGAATATAACATTCTGTGCAGCCTCAGTATGTGAGCCTCTAGGATTAGCAGTTAATTTGAAGGTGAAATTAGTCATGTGTTTTCAATTAATGGGATGACAATCAGGTGTGAGTGAGCTTCCTGTTTTATTTAAGGAACAGGGATCTATGAAAGTCTGAGCTTCACAACACATGCTTGTGGAAGTGTATTGTGGCATGAACAAAGCAGATTTCTGATGACTTCAGAAAAGGTGTTCTAAAGGGTTCACAAACTTTCAAGCACCACTGTAAATATAACACCCATATGTGGTTCTTCCCCAAACTGTTACCACAAAGTTAGAGACACACAATTGTATAAAATTTCCCTTCAGTGGACCTAAGCGGCCCAAACATGTTCCAGCATGACAATGCCCCTATGCACAAAGCAAGCTCCATGAAGACATGGGGTGTTAAGATTGGAGTGGAAGAACTCAAGAGACCTGCACAGAGCCCTGGCCTCAACCCCACTGAACACCTTTGGGATGAACTGGAATACTGACTGCACTACAGGCCGTCACCAGGCCTCACCCAACATCACCTTACTAATACTCGTGTTCAAACAAAGGCACATTTTTTCTTAAGTTTTTTTGTTTGTCAACAATGGCATTAATGATATTAAGAGATATAATAATAATAATAATAATAATAATAATAATAATAACAATCATATTTGTCAAGCCTTTTCTTTTTGTGCACAATTTCCCCGCTTGAAGTGGAGGGACACATCATCAAAGGAGGCCTCAACTGGATTCCACTCTTCGGCTGCCACTACGGGATTTGATGATGTTTTGGATATCTGAGCAGTTTTCTTGTATTCAGCTCTTAGGTTTCAGCAGAAACCTTCGCCCCTCGCATCGATTGGTTGAGAGATTTTTATAGTTTATTTATTTATATTTTCTCCAGTTTGACTTCACAACAACAGCAACAATAATAATAACAACACATACACACATGCATGCATACATACATACATACATACATAAAATAAACAAATTACTTTAGAAAGCACTTTTGTACACTTGATACATGGTGCATGTGTCTGTAGTCATATTAACATGATTCCACTGACCGCAGTAGTTTTTGGGGGGGCCACTGCACCACACCACTCGTGATGCGTCGTGATAAATATAGTGCCCTCAATTAATTTTGACACCCTTGGTAAATGTGAAAAATCTGGAGAGATTCTGTATGGAGGAACGGTCTCAGATTCCTTGCCATGTATTCTCCAACCTCATCAGGCATTATAGGACTCAGAGCTGTTATCTTGGCAAAGGGAGGTAGCACAAAGTATTGACTAAAAGGGTCCCAATAATTGTTGCACACCTATATTTATCAAAGTTTTTCTTATATATAAACCTGTGTTTGATATCCATGAGAGCAGAGTATTGTTGTGAATTTTTTTAAAACAAAATATCAAAAGGTTCAACAATAAAGACAATTTTTCACAGCCTTCTTCTTTGCTTATATTTACCAAGGGTGCCAATATTAGTGGAGGGCACTTTAAGTGATAAATATACAATAGTGAAAATTCATAATTTGTATATGAAAGGAAATTTTCTTATGAAATTTTCTTTACTTTCTTATTATTATGAACTGCTATCAAATACCTATGATGAATGTAATCATTTAATTACCTTGTATTCATTTAATTACATCTTTAAATAAGCTGATCAACTGCTATCCTTGATTAAAGCTATATACTTGAAATACACATGTATTTCCGTGTCAACATGACACAGGACTTATTTTGTATTATGACTATGTGCTGTGTGTTTTGTTTAAATCTGTCTGACACCTGGACCAGTAGAAACCGTCCACGCACTGCTGTTATCAGTGTATAAATACTTTTGGTTTGCATGAATAAAGTGGGATGTCTTTATGAGCATGCAAGAAGTCAGTGTGTGTTCATTTTAGACCCCCCCAGGCCTGAACGCTCCACGGTAAACCACACTTTCTAAAAGTTAATAGATGTTAAAAGAAGTTAATGGTAAAACAGGCTGGAAGGCATGACGGATGATCTGACAGGCATAAAGCATAATCTGAGATCCCTGTAACGTGGAAATCTAACAGTATACTAATGATTTGCTATTCATCCACTGCAACACTGCAACACTGCATCTGTCATCAAAATGCATCCGAGCACATCATGAGGTTCTGGCTGCACTGCTGTTTGTTAAAATGTAGGCTGTGCAGTACAGCATAATGGGAAGGATAGCACCAGGATGAATGGGGACAGGAAACTATACAGACAGTACAGCAACACAATAATATTAATACAGGAATGTTTACTGTACTTGTCCGTGCACATATATTGTATACCACCTTGCTTTCTTTGCAGTTATTTAATTTTTTTTAATGTGATGCTGATATGGTATGTGATATTGTTTGATAACAAACAAATATCAGAATCAGAATAATGTTTTTATTGGTTTTTATTAAGCACATTGGTGTATACAAGGAATCTGACATGCTAGTCTAGCTCTCATTGTGTTTACAAGAACATATGAGCAATAACAAAAGACAAGGTCATCAGCAACCCTGGTGGTATAGCAACAGCTATGAATTGCTGTGTACAAATATTGCACTGTAGTTCAAAAGAATTACACAGGGAAGAATTATTGCAAACAAATATTGCACGCAAAGTTATCGTGTATTGTTACTACCTTAGGATAGGAAAACTTATTCAGGTTAATTAGGACAGTCATAAAATATCAAATTAGTGGAGTGAGGACATGTGAAGAGATATACTGGATCCCTGAAACACCTCACAAATATGGTTCAGTGGTTTTTATGTGCATTAAATTGTGTTTTTTACAAAACATCTTAAAAAGCAGGTGAATAAGGTAGACTGGGAAATATAGATGCTAACATCTTAATATGTAGCTTATCCGTTTTACTTGTGTATTGTGTTAGTGCAGTACTGGAATGTTAATGATGAATTTGGAGAAGAATTTTTCAGGTGATGTGAAGCTATTTGTCCAGCAGATTAAACTGGCCCAAAATTAGGTCTTGCAACAGGAAAATAATCCCAAGCACACCAGCAAAAATCTGAATGGCTAAAAAAGCTGAAAAATCAAGGTGTTGGAATGGCCAAGACAAAGTGCAGACCTTAATGTTACCCAGATGAGGATGGGTTCCCTTCTGAGTCTGGTTCCTCTCAAGGTTTCTTCCTCTTAAAATCTTAGGGAGTTTTTCCTTGCCACCGTCGCCACCGGCCCACTCAATAGGGATGAATTCACACTTTTAATATCTGTATACCATGTTTATATACAGTGCATCCGGATTCAGTATTCACTGCACTTCACTTTTTCCACATTTTGTTATGTTACAGCCTTATCACAAAATTATTATTAATAATAATTATTATTATTAAATTATTTTCCTCAAAATTCTACAAACAATACCCCATAATAACAACATGAAAGAAGTTTGTTTGAAATCTTGGCAAATTTATTATAAAAATATAAAAAACAAAAAAGCACATGTACATAAGTATTCACAGCCTTTGCTCAATACTTTGTTGAAGCACCTTTGGCACCAATTACAGCCTCAAGTCTTTTTGAGCATGATGCTACAAGCTTGGCACACCTATTTTTGGGCAGTTTCTCCCATTCTTCTTTGCAGGACCTCTCAAGCTCCATCAGGTTGGATGGGGCGCATCGGTGCAAAGCCATTTTCAGATCTCTCCAGAGATGTTCAATCGGGTTCAAGTCTGGGCTCTGGCTGGGCCACTCAAGGACATTCACAGAGTTGTCCTGTAGCCACTCCTTTGTTATCTTGGCTGTGTGCTTAGGGTCGTTGTCCTGTTTGAAGATGAACCTTCGCCCCAGTCTGAGGTCCAGAGCGCTCTGGAGCAGGTTTTCATCAAGGATGTCTCTGTACATTGCTGCATTCATCTTTCCCTCGATCCTGACTAGTCTTCCAGTTCCTGCCGCTGAAAAACATCCCCACAGTATGATGCTGCCACCACCATGCTTCACTGTAGGGATGGTATTGGCCAGGTGATGAGTGGTGCCTGGTTTCCTCCAGACATGATGCTTGCCATTCAGGCCAAAGAGTTCAATCTTTGTCTTGGTCTTGGTCTGAGAGTCCTTCAGGTGCCTTTTGGCAAACTCCAGATGGGCTGTCATGTGCCTTTTACTGGGGAGTGGATTCCATCTGGCCACTCTACCATACAGGCCTGATTGGTGGAGTGCTGCAGAGATGGTTGTTCTTCTGGAAGGTTCTCCTCTCTCCACAGAGACACGCTGGAGCTCTGTCAGAGTGACCATCGGATTTTTGGTCAGGTCCCTGACTAAGGCCCTTCTCCCCCAATCTCCACCCGATCCCCCGAAGGGCCGGTGTGGGTGCAGGTTTTCATTCCAACCAAGCAGGAGACACACCTGATTCCACCAGTTTAATCAGCTGATCTTGGCTTTCAATAGATTCAGGTGTGGCTTCTGCTTGGTTGGAATGAAAACCTGCATCCACACCAGCCCTTTCCGGATAAGATTGCCCACCTCTGGCCTAGGCCATCTTTATGTAGAGCAACAATTCTTTTTTTCAGATCCTCAGAGAGTTCTTTGCCACGAGGTGCCATGTTGAACTTCCAGTGAGCAGTATGAGGGAGTGTGAGAGCGATGACACCAAATTTAACACACCTGCTCCCCATTCACACCTGAGACCTTGTAACACTAACAAGTCACATGACCCTGGGGAGGGAAAATGGCTAATTGGGCCCAATTTGGACATTTTCACTTAGGGGTGTACTCACTTTTGTTGCCAGCGGTTTAGATATTAATGGCTGTGTGTTGAGTTATTTTGAGGGGACAGCAAATTTACACGGTTACACAAGCTGTACACTCACTACTTTACATTGTAGCAAAGTGTCATTTCTTCAGTGTTGTCACATGAAAAGATATAATCAAATATTTACAGAAATGTGAGGGGTGTACTCACTTTTGTGAGATACTGTATGTACATGTGCTTTTTTATTTTTTATTTTTAATAAATTTGCAAAGATTTCAAACAAACTTCTTTCATGTTGTCATTATGGGGTATTGTTTGTAGAATTTTGAGGAAAATAATGAATTTAATCCATTTTGGAATAAGGCTGTAACATAACAAAATGTGAAAAAAGTGAAGTGCTGTGAATACTTTCCGGATGCACTGTATTTCTGTAAAGCTTATTTGAGACAATGTCAATTGTAAAAAGCGCTATACAAATAAATTGAATTGAATTGAATTGAATAACTCCATTGTGGTGCTGTGGTGGGATCTTAAGAGAGCTGTGCACAAACAAATGCCCTCAAACATCAATGAATTGAAGCAATGTTGTAAAGACGGGCCACAATTTGTCCAAAACCATGTGAGAGACTGTTCAACTATTTTTTTTCCACCTGGTTTATGAATTTTGGTTTACTTTTTGGAAGAATCAAAATCGGTTGTGTTTTTAATTTTGTTGTCACCTGAGGTTGTTTGCTGGTTTATAGAAGTTGGTGAGGACCACACAGTTCTTATTTAGGCTCTGATAAATAAAAAGACAGAATTGAAGGTAGGAGTACTTTTACCTCATGAGTGTAAATAGTTAACACCTTGTGAATTTCAGAAATATTTAATATGCTTTTTTGCTTTATTAATGATAAAAAAAAGCTTAAACGATAGCAAAAACTCCCACTTGCACCAAGAACTGTCAAAATGAAATAGAGATGTCAACATCTTAATATGCAGCTAGTCAATTTTACTTAGTCTACATTATTGCAATATGTTAATTGGATAATAATTTTTTTCATCTCATGTTGAAATTTGATTGACCAGGTATGATACAAAAAATTAACGGTTTTAAATTTGTAATTGCTAATGACAGTAGGACAATGAAAATGTGTCTCAAAATCCCAAACGTGTTATCATAATTTACCAAACATTACAAAAAATGCTTTTCATTCAGTTTTGACAAAAAGAATAAGCCATGCTTTTTTTAATATAACACAAACATTTGTTTTCCTTCACATGGAATTAGTCAACACCTACTGGATTTCAGAAATGTTTCATTTGTTGTTGTTTTGTTTTCAAAATAATGACAAGAATGCTTAGACCATTTCAAAAACTCCCAGATCATCTGAATTCACCCCATTCCTTAACCACTTGCACCACAGAACTGACACAGTGAGGGGTGTAGCATCTTCTCTATCTAGTTGTTAACAGACTAATCGAGGTGAACTGGGCCTGCTCAGCATTTTGCCACAGAGAATGGTAACCTTGTCCTAAGCAGGAAAATAATTAGCTTATAACATTATATAATTATTTATTATTATATAGGGAGCATTTTTTTTTTTTGGTCTTTTCGTTCAAACGTCTTCTGATGTTTTTAGGACAAATAAAAGAAAAACATATTTCCCTTATTCATTCTTTCATCATTTAAACTGATATTCTCTAGTTTGTTTGTCACGAGTTAAAATATATCAGCATACAGTAATCCAATTGGAAACAGGTTTTATTTGCATGGAAATAAACGCCTGTCTTATTTTAGGTAGTTATTTTTGGGTAGCAAAATTCCTAAACGTACAACGAATCGGCCACACAACTCTCAAATTAGTATTGGTTGTTTTATTTAGACGTTTATTTTCTTTTACAAGTGCTGGGTCGTTTTTAAAAACGAAAATGTTTTGTTGGTCCTCTCTGTCAAAAGCACATTCAGCATCTAATAGTACTGTTTCCCGAGTGCGGAGACTATGACCGCCAGGAACTTCTGCAGAGCTGCCTGCACTTCAGCTGTGAAGCTAGAACCCAGGACAGAGGCAACTACAATGGTAATGCAGTCAGCCAACAGCTATAGGAGGAAACAGAGGATAAAGAATGAACACAAGTTAAGTTATAGAACGAGAGATTAATGTGGGCTAAATGTTAAACTGGCAGTGAATTAACTAACAGAAGTAATGGCTTACAAATAAATCAAATAAGACGCACCCTGAAGTTTTGGGGATCCACGTGCAGTTGTTCAGAGTGCAGCACACTCAAGTCGGCGTAAGTGCTCTTAATGTTGTCCATGTTCTTCACAGCTTTCTCCAGACCACGCATTACCGTCAAGCCATGGGCAGCAACTTTGGGATTTCCCAAGATGGCAGCGGCGTTATACAAGTTTCCAAATTTACTGAAATACCTCTGGGTCCATGGGTACACGACCAGACACCTGAGTAGCATTAAAAAAGTACTTATAATTGTTAATTCCTGAAGTCTTCTCAAGTCATTTATTGAAATATTTATTTGGGTCTGATAATACATATTTGCATAAATGTACCTTGTCAATGCCTGGTGACCGACAGACTCGTAATCGATCTTGGAAAAGATGTCCTGGATGGTAGTGCGCTCGAAGTCTGTCCACTGAACCATGTTGCTGGCTTTTGGGGTTTCTGAATGTCTTGATGAACGAAGAGTCCTAGACGCAAACAGTCTTGGTCCCCAGCTTATATATTCATTTGACTACTCCTCCCAGATTCAGGCGATTGGGCGCACAGTTTGGGATGGGTTCATTCATGGGGTCATATCAGATATGTGCATGTCTCTTACAAAACGGTTTTCATAGAATTCATTCAAGAATATGTAGTAATTCAATTCAATTCAATTCAATTTTATTTGTATAGCGCTTTTTACAATAGACATTGTCTCAAAGCAGCTTTACAGAAATATCAACATGGTATACAGATATTAAAGGTGTGAATTTATCCCAACTGAGCAAGCCACTGAGTGGCGACGGTGGCAAGGAAAAGCTCCATCCAGAGGCAGAAAGGATCTGGATCTCTAGTATCTCCATAAATTCGTGTGGGGCTCGGCGAAAGGAGGGAGGGAGAAAAAAGATTATTATGACTGCGAAGTAGTAGAACAGAATCTAGTCAGGGTAGGCTTGAGTAAACAAATACGTTTTAAGCCTAGACTTAAACACTGAGACTGTGTCTGAGTCCCGAACACTAATAGGAAGACTGTTCCATAACTGTGGGGCTCTATAAGCGAAGGCTCTTCCCCCGTTGTAGCCTTCACTATTCGAGGTACCGTCAAATAGCCTGCATCTTTTGATCTAAGTAGGCGTGGCGGATCATATAAAACCAAAAGGTCGCTTAGATATTGTGGCGCAAGACCGTTTAGTGCTTTATAGGTTAATAAAAGTATTTTATAGTTAATGCGAGTACAATACCATTACTAGTACAGTAACATTACTTACTAACCCTGTAGTAAGTGAGTACATTATTAGAAAAAAAAAGGTTATTCGGATACTTAGGGGTTCCTGTCTTTCTAAAAGGGTACTATCAGAAATGTTCTGAAGAGTTCTACATGGAACCTTTAAATGTTCCCCCGGGATTTTGGATGCAATTTTATTTCCTAAGTGTGTAGTTTGCAACTCGATTTAGCTCAATAACTACATATATATTAACAATAATAACTATCATATATTTGATTAGTGCAAGCAAAATCAATCGGATGTGCACGCAAAGTGCTTCTAAAGCTGTAGAAGATGAAATTGGTACTTTTCAAATTCCCATGATGTTGTTCTTGTTGTTTTTAAAACTTAACATGTATTCTGTAACGTTCATGTATTGTATTTCAAATATATTCTATATAGTATGTCAGAAATACTACTCGCCCCTGTAAGCAGCTGTTCAGTGGAAAGATATAAAGTCTGTTCAATATTACATTTACATTTACATTTACATTTATTCACTTAGCAGACGCTTTTATCCAAAGCGACTTACAAATTAGAAAAATACAAGCAAAGCGATCTATCAAGCAGAGAACAATACAAGTAGTGCTACCATACAAGATCCATTAATTGAGTTCCAGAAGAAGCAAAGTGCACAGAGTAGAGGTGTAAGTGCAATTTTTTTTTTTTTTTTATGATTTGGTTAGGTGTTCACGGAAAATATGCTGTTCAATATCTAACTGAAACAAACACAAAAGCCTAAAGCCCTAAACCTTTACAACTTGCGGCTCACACAACCATAATTTTCCATGTGTACGTTGTCACTCAACAAATCAGCATTTAGAAGAGAATTAATGAACATAAAGCACAGCAAAACTTTTCAGTACTATTTGCACTGAATGCCAATATTTCAGACTGTAGGTCTACCAGTGCACACTGGTGTCGGTTAAAGTTCAAACTTCGTGCAAAGTTTAACTTCCACAGCAGAATTTCCTCTTAAGTCAAATATAAGTTAGTAAAACGTAAATAGTTAAATAGTTGTATGTTTATGTTAAATTAATGAAATAGTAATTCGTACATTTACGAACTTAATTTTTTGTATTAACATGGATATTATATCAATATGTAAAAGCTACCTAAGGTCATAATCACTTTTTAGAGTGGAGGCGAGTTAATGTGGGTGTAAAAGGTGTATTAACACCCATGTTGTTCGGATTAAAACTTATTTTTCCCTCTAAGACAAAACGTTGTTATTTCTGTTTTAAATGTTAAAGTGCTCTCTGCACAAACTATTCACAGACGTGCCTTTTTTGACATGTATTGTGGAAGTAGGACTAACGGGTCAGCAGGTTAAATGGGAAAGCATAACTTAGCAGCAGGTGAATAAGGTCGACTGGGAAATAAAGAATAAGCAGGGAGAAAAGGTGGGAAATAGACTACAGAACGTCACATAGGCATACTACTGAGTATGCAGAGATTTTTTTATTGTTCAGTGTTCATATAATTTTAGTGATTTATGCTGATGTTTATTTTTAATGCCCTTTTTTACTTGCAAAACATGAAGGATAAAATATTTCTTCTCTGTTGTTAATGCTGTAAGAAATGTAGCAATGTTCAAATTTACTGTGGCTGATCAAAGCATTTTGCCTTTCTACCAGTAGGAGGTGCTCCTGATTCATGGGGTCAAAAAGACGGTGCAAGAAATGTAAAGGCTTGAGTTATAAAAGAACACAATTAAACAATAATAAATAAATAAACTAGCTGTGTATGGAGACAGAGTCTATATTAGAAAAGCATTGAGCCAGTACATGGCAAAATCTAATGTGGAAGTAAGGACAATTCTATGGCATTCAATCTGAGGAAACAATTAATTTGAGTGGGGAAAAACACATGTTGGTGAAAGCTGAGTCAGAGGTGATTGTGTCCGTAAATAATAAAAAAAAATTATATTCAAAAGTCTATAAAACTTGAAATAAAGTCAATCCAACTCTTAATACAATGTCAACAGAGGAAATGATTGTTTTGGAATCTCTTGTTTTTACTAATGGCATCATAGGTGAATATAGAGAGGAGAGGTATGTGGTCCACTAAAAAAACAGTCAAAATACTGGCAGTAATTTGAAGTGTGGAAAGTTGACAAATATATTTATGATACAGTTTTATAGTACTTATTTTTCAAAATGGCTTAACAACAATTACGTAATTTAGTCATCTAATCACCAACATGGAATATATAAATGCTTAATAAAACTCATGTTCTAATAAGTGCACTTTTAAATATTTTTTTTTAAAAAGGACGTGTTAGGAAACTAATCACAAATTGTGTGTGTGTATGTATATATATATATATATATATATATATATATATATATATATATATATATATATATATATATACATATACATGAACATTAACTGTACATATAGATGTACAGACCTAGGGGGCAGACCCAGCTGGTTAAATGACGCACTGATGGAGCCTGTGGGAATGTATGTAGGCCTATTTTTTCATGAAGTACCTTAAGAAGCAAGGAAATAAGTAGACTGGGAAATATAGCACTTACGACTTAGTATGAAGATATTTTTTGCTTGCTGTACTGTATTCATGTAATTTTACAAATTGATATCGATGTTTGTTTATTATTTAAAATCATGTGTTATGCTCCTACTGCAGGAAATTAATCAATGCTATAGTGTTGTTTTTTTATTGTGATTTTTACTTAATCTGTTCATACTGAATTTTAGAAAATGCTGGCTATTTTGAAAATATTGAAGATGTTCTATTCCCTGTTGTTATATTGCTATGTAAGAAATTAATTATAGAATATTATGGAACTTCATCTTAATTGACCTGAGCTATAAGCCTGCATGGTCAAATGTCTGTCACAGAACAGCAGTTGAGCCAGGTTTGATCCTCAGCTTCGGTAAGAGTATTGGGTTGGAATATATTCATGGCTTTGACAATACATGATCAAAATGACCATGATAGGAAAACAAATTGTCTTAATGTAATTCATTTTAATCACTTTTTTCAGTGATGAAACACCGCTAAACGAATGAAAACATTTGTCCCAAATTCTTGCTGTGAAAATTTACCAAACAGGACTGAACTTCATCGAAACTTAAGATCGTTTTAAAAGTTTAGATTATAGGCTATTAGTACTAGGCTATGAATTATCATGGTAACCACAGTGCAGTGTAATCTACTGAAACTAGCTGTATTGAGTGAATAGGAAGAGACTGCGATCTTTGACAGTCACACCCATGGAAACCTTTCGTTGATAACGTATTTAGACTGAAATACCCAAATTTTCTTGCCAGCCTTCATAAGATAGACACATTTAATTGCCAAGAAAAAATATACAGCATTAAACTGATCATAAGTAAATCATTGCTTGCCCAGTTTGACTGCAGTGTTTGGATTGTAGCGGAAAAACAAAGAATGTGAAAGATTAAAGAAATATATGAATTAATTCATAGATTTAATTGTGCAATTAATAACATGCACCTTTATAACCATACGCCAACAAATAATTTATGTTTGATATTTTTTAATTCAGACCACTTATATCTTTTCAATAAAAATACTGGTGTATTTTAACAATGGGTCAAATATAAATTAAAACATATTAAATTATATTAAAAATGCAGCTTAGATTAACATTGATCTTTCTTTAATTTTGTGTAATTTTTCTCTGGGCTGATTAGACTATTTACATTTTTTTTTTTTGGGGGGGGGGGGGGGTTAAAATATCCTAGATGAATGAGCACGTTGTTTCCGATCAGGCGTGAAAGTTATCTATTACAAGCAGCAGAAGCGTAGTCTAATCTTTCACTTTTAAAATGAACCCAAGTTGTTAGGTTTTTGAGGTGGGTCATGGGTGTGACAGCTCCGAGTCCTTGTATAAAAGGGTGATTCGTTTTTGAGGCAGTTTACAAAAGTCTTCTTCAAAACCACTCCAAAACCATGAGTCTGTCTGCCAAGGACAAAGCCGCTGTCAAAGCCTTCTGGGCCACGATCGCCCCAAAGGCTGAAGACATCGGTGGCCAAGCTCTGTTCAGGTAGGTGCTTGAGTAACCTTTCTCCTTTTGCTATCCATTTCGATTCCTCTTCCGATACTGAGGACTAACTCTATGTAATGTGTCTACGCAGGATGCTGACAGTCTACCCGCAGACCAAGACCTATTTTTCCCACTGGAATGACTTTAGCCTTGGCTCTGAGCAAATAAAGAAGCACGGAAAGATGGTTCTGTCTGGCGTGGGAGAGGCTGTCGACAAAATCGATGACCTGACAAATGGGTTGCTCAACCTAAGCCAGCTGCATGCTTTCCAGCTGCGTGTTGACCCGGCCAACTTCAAGGCAAGTTCATCTTAATCCTATCTTCATTTGCTCTGTAATATTTACATCTTGTTTTACCTGTACAAGTAGATCCTGTGCCACAACATGCTTGTTAAATCTTGATGTTTTTTCCCTTTCCTTGTAGATCCTATCCCATAATTTGCTTGTGGTTCTGGCCCTCCTGTTCCCCGCTGACTTTACTCCTGAGATACATGTGGCTATGGATAAGTTTCTCGCTGCCGTGTCCCTGGCTCTCTCCGAGAAGTACAGATAAGAAGTTCTGCAGGCCAAAGAACAGAGACATCCACACGCACAATATTTCTTTCTCAGATCTAGTAATTGTCCTCGTTTGATCTAAATAAAAAACAATATGATTTTTGCCTGTTATTAAACATGTTATGTGTCTTCTATGAAACTTTGTATTTAAGTATTAATGTGTGGTTGTATTAGATTCACAACAAAAACAAGGTGATAGTGGTAGTGGAGGGAAAAGTAAATGAACATATAATATTTTTATGTAACACGAATGCCATAGGTTTAACACACACAGGACTAACAAATGTGAAGCGTGTTCGGTTAAAAGAGGTGTTGTCATCCCACTGTGATTTACATTTATTATTAAACTTGGATATAACTGACCTTTAATCCAAATCCACATTTTATTATAGTCCAAACACAGCCTGCTTCAGCACACATTAACTGAAACCCCTTGAGTTCCGCCAAGATGATAATGATTTAAACTGAACAAATAACTTTAACAACACGGTCTCACTCCCAACTGTCACGACTTCCCCTTTAAGCAGCACGCTGTGGAGCATGTGAGCGCGCGTGCACGAGCAAGCACCTGATTTTCCCTTGTTGACAATCGTGACATTTCGACACGTGCATTTGTTTATGTTTCTGTTATGTCTCCTCCCCGTTCTGTCATTGGTTGTTGTTTCACGTGTGTCTGAATTGCTCAACCGTCAGCTATTACGGCGCTGATTATGTTTGTATAAATACTGCGCGCCTCCCAACACACGGCGCGGAATATTAGATATAGTGGAATAAGTTAGTTTAGAGTCGTTACGATAGTCATAGTCGTAGTCATAGTCATAGTCAGTTTAGTTCACGCTGGTTTCTCCGCTCCCAGTATCTCGCCATTGTTTATGTTTCCTGTTTTGTGTCTCGACCCTGTATCCAGTGACCGCGACCTTGATTCCTGCCTAGCCCCGTGTATGCCTGTTTGCCGATCGCCTGACCTCTTGCATGTTTGTGGATTACGTTTTTTGGATCACGTTTTGGATTTACCTGTCTGTGCCTCTCTTAAATAAAACCTGTTCAAACTGCGTTTGCATCCGTCCTATCTCCGTTACGTCACGAAACGTGACACCAACATGTCAAATAGGCCTACTGAAGCATGGCCAGAAGCCTTTAGCGCCACTGCACAGATGCAGAAGGGTGACTTTGGCTTCACTTGGTAATCCTGGTTATCAATGAAATCCCGTTTGCTTCAGCTATCCAGTGCAAAAACATACTGAAGTGAAATTTACTCAAGAAGTGTGGCAACAGTTTTCACACAAAAAAATCTTCACCAGACATCAGTATTAACTCAAGAAATCTGGAAATATAAAGAATTCACAATATTAAAGTCCATAAATCAATTCATGTGTAATAAAGTGGAATGACACAGGAAAAAAGTATTGAACACGCTAAGAAAAAGCAGTTCTCCAAGGCAAGGTAAGACCTGGAACCAGCTGAAATCCGTAAGTAATTATACCCCCTATCTGTGCAAATTAAATTTGTCGCAAAACATATTGATGGAATCGGATACAGACGTATTTCAAAACTTCTGAATCCTCCAGTCAGCACCACTGGGGCCATTATCCACAAGTGGAAGCAACATCATCAACCGGACACGCACAGGATCTCCTCGCAAGATTTCTGACCAGGGAGTCAGAAGAATAGTCAGAAGAGTAGCCCAAGAGCCAAGGACCACTCGGAAAGAGTGCCAGGTACTGGCAGACTTCATATAATTGAAGGAACGGTGAATGGAGCCCTTTACCAGGAGATTCTTGAGAAGAATCTACTGCCATCCTCCTGGATGATGAAGATGAGACGCAGGTGGACCTTCCAGCAGGACAACGATCAGCAAAGGAAACTCTCAATTGGTTTCAGAGTAAATAAATCAAGGTGTTAGAATGGCCCAGTCAATCACCTGACTCGAAAACAATTGAACAAGATTTAAAGACGATATGTTTACAAGAATGGACCAAAACATACCTGAATACTGCGGCCAGACATCTGAATTTAGAAATAATGAAATATACACTTTAGGTTTTAGCCACACATTTATATGAATTAATTCAGAACTTAAAGCATTTAAGTCAAAATCACATTTACCCACACTCTTAGAAGGGATTGAACCTTTACAGTTCAAAAAGTACTCTTGAAAGTATGAACTTGTAACTATCAAAAAGGTTCAACATGGAGCTTTTAGTCCTATAACGATCCCTTGGTTATTTGGTAAATGTTATCAGTTCTTTTTAAAAACCTTTGTTGTGACGAAAGGGTTCATATTAGAACCTGGGCTGTTGTCAAGGTTACTCTATGAAACTTTTCTAAGATGAAACTTTTCTAAGAACCTTTCTTTGTTTTCAATGAACAAGCAGACATTGCTACTAAAGACCCATAGAATGCCAGAGTGCACCTTCAGACCGCAAGCCTTTATTCAGCTACAGAAAATGGCACACTGAATGGGAAAAATGTGACAATAAATGATTTTAAATTAATCTTGTTGTCAATTTTTTTTTCTAGACATAGCGGTCACAGATTGAAAAATTGGTTTTTATTAAAACCCATTCTGCAACACTCCTTTAACTGTGAAACATATCCATTTGGACTGTTCTGCTTTAATGTTTTTAGATAACGTTTCTTATCAGGAAATACTTTTGGTAGGATTAAGTGTGTGTAGTGTAAGGTTTCATCAGGGAAGGTATCTTTTATTTTATTTTATTTATTTATTTATTTATTTATTTATTATTGATTAATGCCCAGAATATTCTCATCTTTATTTTTCCTTCACTTTCTGCCAGTATTGACAAATAAATAATTACACCATAGGTAAACGTGATTATTCATATTGTTTCGATTTTGAGAATGAAATTTTTTCACAAACATTTAAATCCACACTGTAAAAAATATTTCTTGACTTTAGTAAGTTCAACTTATTTTATTCAGTTGATCCAGTTAATAGCCGATTTAGTTGTATTGACATATTTAATTGATTTGGCTCAACATTTAATTATTTATAAGAAATCACAAATTAGTTCAACACAATGTATTCACCATCAACCAATTACGTTACTGTTTACGTCACTTCCGCAAGCCGTTAAGTTTCCTTCACAAGCAATTGAGCTTTGAGCTTTCTGTCAGTGGTTGTACACGTTTATATTGGATCCTATCGAGGTTGCACTTTCCTATTTAATATAATTTTGCTTGCGAAATCACATTTATATTCTTTTCAAAATGGTGCTTACTTGTTCTTATCCTGGGTGTCTAAACAACAATGACATCAGTCCTCGTGCAGTTTCGCAAGCGAACTTGCGTTACTTGAAAGGAAGTGCGACCACGGTAGGCTCCAATACAAATGCGTACAATTATAACTAATTAAGTTTTAAATATTTTTCCATTGTTTTACATAGATCTTACGTTTGGCTTCAGAACACATTCATTTGCACGGTGAAATTACATGGAATACTTCGATGCGGCCTTTATCTGCTGTTTGGACTGCAAGTTCTGGCACCCATTCATTTACATTTTATGGACTTATGTGTTCCGATGAAGACACAGGCATACAAATCATGGATGACTTGGGGTAAATTATTATTTTTGGGTGAACTAACATTTTAAACGGCTTCTGATCATAATTACACATTGGTTTGTGTGCTTCGGCAATATTTTATTGGTCAACTTGTGTACAAGGCTTATACTGTGTGTTTGTAGACAATAAATGTACTGAGCCTTTGAAGTGTGATAATGCTGTGTTTTTTGATAATTTTATACTCTTATTCTCATTTTGGATACAATTTTATTTATTTAATGTACTAATATTGAGTACATCTAACTTGAATGCACTATTAATATGAGTACATCTAACTTAAATGCTAGTTGAGCCAACTTAGACTGCAGTTGAATAAAGAAGTTGAGATGACTTAAGTTTTCCTAACTAAATTTTATAAGTTACAATTACGTTTTTATTTGTTAAGTGAACTTTTCTATTGAAGTTCACAAAACTCAAAAAAAAAAAAAAAAAAAAAAAACAATGGAAAAAGGCCACTTAATATATTAAATTGAGTCAACAAAAATTTTTTACAGTGCAGGTGGAAGTGGTACACCACGCAAAGTACTAATCTCCAAATATCTGTCTCGCGCAAAAATAGGCGTGAGTGGAGCGGCGATAATATCTGAGGTAAGACAACATAACCTGTCAAAATTACTATGAGCTTTTTGATACGCTATGAAAATAATATGAACTTAATGTCATAATATCATTAAGGTGTGTGTTACGTAAGGAACTGAAAAATAAGGTACACAAGACGTGGTAATGCGGCCACGAAAATAATTCTAAAATTCAACGGTCTGAAGTTAATTATTTCCTTTATATCTATTTGTTCAATGCTGTAATGTGCTCAAATGTATATTTATGTATTAAACATTTTATGACCAACCAGCGTGTTGTGTCTATGTTGTGAAATGGGATTTATTATTATTATTATTATTATTATTATTATTATTATTATTATTATATGGTAAGGATGTCTAAAAACAGGTTCAAAAAAGATCTCGAATGGGTCAGCAATGCACCTTTAAGAGAGGCTTCCAATTAAAGAGAACGTTCCAAAATGGTGTTTTTTTTTTTTGTTTTTTTTTTTTTTTTTAAACGAACCTTTAAGGTTCCCCCACAGCTGCAATCTCTAGGAACCTCAAAAGGTTCACTTTTGAACCTTTTCTTCTTAGAGTGCATTTATCATATTTACTGAACCACTGAAATGTTTTTTTTTTCCAGGTGTAAAACACAACAAATTCCAAAAAAGTTTATAAATATTTTTTGTATTTGTTTACAATGCGCCACAATGCAGTGCAACTATAAGTAATAAATACATATTTCATAAGTTCAATGGTTTAAGGGTTATTTTTAAGGCTTATGTTAATGAGATTTTTGTCTCTCAAGCAAAAACTCAGAGAACTGCCTCCATTTTACCACAGCTAAACTACTACTACTACTAGTAGTAGTAATAATAATAATAATATCATCATCAGCATAATTTTCAGAGGCTTTCAGAGGGTGAAAATTTTGTCTTTTTGCAGCAGTTGGATAATTATCATCATATCAATTACAAAATGTATTTATTTGAAATCACTTTGGAAGTTGGTTGTAATCGTCTACCTCACAAATAAACGGTTTATTAAGAACCACAAGACATGACCGAGTACTGATTATTATAACATTTATTTGCTTTAAACAACAAAAGTTCCACTTCACCGCAGAAAACGCAGAAAGTTTCCGATAATTTCTGATAAATCTCTGGCCATAAAAGCACATTCAGCATCTAATAGTACTGTTTCCCGAGTGCGGAGACTATGACCGCCAGGAACTTCTGCAGAGCTGCCTGCACTTCAGCTGTGAAGCTAGCACCCAGGACAGAGGCAACTACAATGGTAATGCAGTCAGCCAACAGCTATAGGAGGAAACAGAGGATAAAGAATGAACACAAGTTAAGTTATAGAACGAGAGATTAATGTGGGCTAAATGTTAAACTGGCAGTGAATTAACTAACAGAAGTAATGGCTTACAAATAAATCAAATAAGACGCACCCTGAAGTTTTGGGGATCCACGTGCAGTTGTTCGGAGTGCAGCACACTCAAGTCGGCGTAAGTGCTCTTAATGTTGTCCATGTTCTTCACAGCTTTCTCCAGACCACGCATTACCGTCAAGCCGTGGGCAGCAACTTTGGGATTTCCCAAGATGGCAGCGGCGTTATACAAGTTTCCAAATTTACTGAAATACCTCTGGGTCCATGGGTACACGACCAGACACCTGAGTAGCATTAAAAAAGTACTTATAATTGTTAATTCCTGAAGTCTTCTCAAGTCATTTATTGAAATATTTATTTGGGTCTGATAATACATATTTGCATAAATGTACCTTGTCAGTGCCTGGTGACCGACAGACTCGTAATCGATCTTGGAAAAGATGTCCTGGATGGTAGTGCGCTCGAAGTCTGTCCACTGAACCATGTTGCTGGCTTTTGGGGTTTCTGAATGTCTTGATGAACAAAGAGTCCTAGACGCAAACAGTCTTGGTCCCCAGCTTATATATTCATTTGACTACTCCTCCCAGATTCAGGCGATTGGGCGCACAGTCTGGGATGGGTTCATTCATGGGGTCATATCAGATATGTGCATGTCTCTTACAAAACGGTTTTCATAGAATTCATTCAAGAATATGTAGTACAATAACATTACTTACTAACCCTGTAGTAAGTGAGTACATTATTAGAAAAAAAGGTTATTCGGATAGTTGGGGGTTCCTGTCTTTCTAAAAGGGTACTATCAGAAATGTTCTGAAGAGTTCTACATGGAACCTTTAAATGTTCCCCCGGGATTTTGGATGCAATTTTATTTCCTAAGTGTGTAGTTTGCAACTCGATTTAGCTTAATAACTACATATATATATATATATATATATATATATATATATATATATATATATATATATATATATATATAAAACTATCATATATTTGATTAGTGCAAGCAAAATCAATCGGATGTGCACGCAAAGTGCTTCTAAAGCTGTAGAAGATGAAATTGGTACTTTTCAAATTCCCATGATGTTGTTCTTGTTGCTTTTAAAACTTAACATGTATTCTGTAACGTTCATGTATTGTATTTCAAATATATTCTATATAGTATGTCAGAAATACTATTCACCCTTGTAAGCAGCTGTTCAGTGGAAAGATATAAAGTCTGTTCAATATTACATTTACATTTACATTTACATTTATTCACTTAGCAGACGCTTTTATCCAAAGCGACTTACAAATTAGAAAAATACAAGCAAAGCGATATATCAAGCAGAGAACAATACAAGTAGTGCTACCATACAAGATCCATTAATTGAGTTCCAGAAGAAGCAAAGTGCACAGAGTAGAGGTGTAAGTGCAATTTTTTTTTTTTTATGATTTGGTTAGGTGTTCACGGAAAATATGCTGTTCAATATCTAACTGAAACAAACACAAAAGCCTAAAGCCCTAAACCTTTACAACTTGCGGCTCACACAACCATAATTTTCCATGTGTACGTTGTCACTCAACACATCAGCATTTAGAAGAGAATTAATGAACATAAAGCACAGCAAAACTTTTCAGTACTATTTGCACTGAATGCCAGTATTTCAGACTGTAGGTCTACCAGTGCACACTGGTGTCGGTTAAAGTTCAAACTTCGTGCAAAGTTTAACTTCCACAGCAGAATTTCCTCTTAAGTCAAATATAAGTTAGTAAAACGTAAATAGTTGTAGGTTTATGTTAAATTAATGAAATAGTAATTCGTACATTTACGAACTTAATTTTTTTTGTATTAACATGGATATTATATCAATATGTAAAAGCTACCTAAGGTCATAATCACTTTTTAGAGTGGAGGCGAGTTAATGTGGGTGTAAAAGGTGTATTAACACCCATGTTGTTCGGATTAAAACTTATTTTTCCCTCTAAGACAAAACGTTGTTATTTCTGTTTTAAATGTTAAAGTGCTCTCTGCACAAACTATTCACAGACGTGCCTTTTTTGACATGTATTGTGGAAGTAGGACTAACGGGTCAGCAGGTTAAATGGGAAAGCATAACTTAGCAGCAGGTGAATAAGGTCGACTGGGAAATAAAGAATAAGCAGGGAGAAAAGGTGGGAAATAGACTACAGAACGTCACATAGGCATACTACTGAGTATGCAGAGATTTTTTTATTGTTCAGTGTTCATATAATTTTAGTGATTTATGCTGATGTTTATTTTTAATGCCCTTTTTTACTTGCAAAACATGAAGGATAAAATATTTCTTCTCTGTTGTTAATGCTGTAAGAAATGTAGCAATGTTCAAATGTACTGTGGCTGATCAAAGCATTTTGCCTTTCTACCAGTAGGAGGTGCTCCTGATTCATGGGGTCAAAAAGACGGTGCAAGAAATGTAAAGGCTTGAGTTATAAAAGAACACAATTAAACAATAATAAATAAATAAACTAGCTGTGTATGGAGACAGAGTCTATATTAGAAAAGCATTGAGCCAGTACATGGCAAAATCTAATGTGGAAGTAAGGACATTTCTATGGCATTCAATCTGAGGAAAGAATTAATTTGAGTGGGGAAAACACATGTTGGTGAAAGCTGAGTCAGAGGTGATTGTGTCCGTAAATAATAAAAAAAATTATATTCAAAAGTCTATAAAACTTGAAATAAAGTCAATTCAACTGTTAATACAATGTCAACAGAGGAAATGATTGTTTTGGAATCTCTTGTTTTTACTAATGGCATCATAGGTGAATATAGAGAGGAGAGGTATGTGGTCCACTAAAAAAACAGTCAAAATACTGGCAGTAATTTGAAGTGTGGAAAGTTGACAAATATATTTATGATACAGTTTTATAGTACTTATTTTTCAAAATGGCTTAACAACAATTACGTAATTTAGTCATCTAATCACCAACATGGAATATATAAATGCTTAATAAAACTCATGTTCTAATAAGTGCACTTTTAAATATTTTTTTTTAAAAGGACGTGTTAGGAAACTAATCACAAATTGTGTGTGTGTATGTATATATATATATATATATATATATATATATATATATATATATATATATATATATATATATATATATATATATATATATATACATTTACATGAACATTAACTGTAAATATAGATGTAGGGGGCAGACCCAGCTGGTTAAATGACGCACTGATGGAGCCTGTGGGAATGTATGTAGGCCTATTTTTTCATGAAGTACCTTAAGAAGCAAGGAAATAAGTAGACTGGGAAATATAGCACTTACGACTTAGTATGAAGATATTTTTTGCTTGCTGTACTGTATTCATGTAATTTTACAAATTGATATCGATGTTTGTTTATTATTTAAAATCATGTGTTATGCTCCTACTGCAGGAAATTAATCAATGCTATAGTGTTGTTTTTTTATTGTGATTTTTACTTAATCTGTTCATACTGAATTTTAGAAAATGCTGGCTATTTTGAAAATATTGAAGATGTTCTATTCCCTGTTGTTATATTGCTATGTAAGAAATTAATTATAGAATATTATGGAACTTCATCTTAATTGACCTGAGCTATAAGCCTGCATGGTCAAATGTCTGTCACAGAACAGCAGGTGAGCCAGGTTTGATCCTCAGCTTCGGTAAGAGTATTGGGTTGGAATATATTCATGGCTTTGACAATACATGATCTAACATTGATTAACATTGATCTTTCTTTAATTTTGTGTAATTTTTCTCTGGGCTGATTAGACTATTTACATTTTTTTGGGGGGGGGGGTTAAAATATCCTAGATGAATGAGCACGTTGTTTCCGATCAGGCGTGAAAGTTATCTATTACAAGCAGCAGAAGCGTAGTCTAATCTTTCACTTTTAAAATGAACCCAAGTTGTTAGGTTTTTGAGGTGGGTCATGGGTGTGACAGCTCCGAGTCCTTGTATAAAAGGGTGATTCGTTTTTGAGGCAGTTTACAAAAGTCTTCTTCAAAACCACTCCAAAACCATGAGTCTGTCTGCCAAGGACAAAGCCGCTGTCAAAGCCTTCTGGGCCACGATCGCCCCAAAGGCTGAAGACATCGGTGGCCAAGCTCTGTTCAGGTAGGTGCTTGAGTAACCTTTCTCCTTTTGCTATCCATTTCGATTCCTCTTCCGATACTGAGGACTAACTCTATGTAATGTGTCTACGCAGGATGCTGACAGTCTACCCGCAGACCAAGACCTATTTTTCCCACTGGAATGACTTTAGCCTTGGCTCTGAGCAAATAAAGAAGCACGGAAAGATGGTTCTGTCTGGCGTGGGAGAGGCTGTCGACAAAATCGATGACCTGACAAATGGGTTGCTCAACCTAAGCCAGCTGCATGCTTTCCAGCTGCGTGTTGACCCGGCCAACTTCAAGGCAAGTTCATCTTAATCCTATCTTCATTTGCTCTGTAATATTTACATCTTGTTTTACCTGTACAAGTAGATCCTGTGCCACAACATGCTTGTTAAATCTTGATGTTTTTTCCCTTTCCTTGTAGATCCTATCCCATAATTTGCTTGTGGTTCTGGCCCTCCTGTTCCCCGCTGACTTTACTCCTGAGATACATGTGGCTATGGATAAGTTTCTCGCTGCCGTGTCCCTGGCTCTCTCCGAGAAGTACAGATAAGAAGTTCTGCAGGCCAAAGAACAGAGACATCCACACGCACAATATTTCTTTCTCAGATCTAGTAATTGTCCTCGTTTGATCTAAATAAAAAACAATATGATTTTTGCCTGTTATTAAACATGTTATGTGTCTTCTATGAAACTTTGTATTTAAGTATTAATGTGTGGTTGTATTAGATTCACAACAAAAACAAGGTGATAGTGGTAGTGGAGGGAAAAGTAAATGAACATATAATATTTTTATGTAACACGAATGCCATAGGTTTAACACACACAGGACTAACAAATGTGAAGCGTGTTCGGTTAAAAGAGGTGTTGTCATCCCACTGTGATTTACATTTATTATTAAACTTGGATATAACTGACCTTTAATCCAAATCCACATTTTATTATAGTCCAAACACAGCCTGCTTCAGCACACATTAACTGAAACCCCTTGAGTTCCGCCAAGATGATAATGATTTAAACTGAACAAATAACTTTAACAACACGGTCTCACTCCCAACTGTCACGACTTCCCCTTTAAGCAGCACGCTGTGGAGCATGTGAGCGCGCGTGCACGAGCAAGCACCTGATTTTCCCTTGTTGACAATCGTGACATTTCGACACGTGCATTTGTTTATGTTTCTGTTATGTCTCCTCCCCGTTCTGTCATTGGTTGTTGTTTCACGTGTGTCTGAATTGCTCAACCGTCAGCTATTACGGCGCTGATTATGTTTGTATAAATACTGCGCGCCTCCCAACACACGGCGCGGAATATTAGATATAGTGGAATAAGTTAGTTTAGAGTCGTTACGATAGTCATAGTCGTAGTCATAGTCATAGTCAGTTTAGTTCACGCTGGTTTCTCCGCTCCCAGTATCTCGCCATTGTTTATGTTTCCTGTTTTGTGTCTCGACCCTGTATCCAGTGACCGCGACCTTGATTCCTGCCTAGCCCCGTGTATGCCTGTTTGCCGATCGCCTGACCTCTTGCATGTTTGTGGATTACGTTTTTTGGATCACGTTTTGGATTTACCTGTCTGTGCCTCTCTTAAATAAAACCTGTTCAAACTGCGTTTGCATCCGTCCTATCTCCGTTACGTCACGAAACGTGACACCAACATGTCAAATAGGCCTACTGAAGCATGGCCAGAAGCCTTTAGCGCCACTGCACAGATGCAGAAGGGTGACTTTGGCTTCACTTGGTAATCCTGGTTATCAATGAAATCCCGTTTGCTTCAGCTATCCAGTGCAAAAACATACTGAAGTGAAATTTACTCAAGAAGTGTGGCAACAGTTTTCACACAAAAAAATCTTCACCAGACATCAGTATTAACTCAAGAAATCTGGAAATATAAAGAATTCACAATATTAAAGTCCATAAATCAATTCATGTGTAATAAAGTGGAATGACACAGGAAAAAAGTATTGAACACGCTAAGAAAAAGCAGTTCTCCAAGGCAAGGTAAGACCTGGAACCAGCTGAAATCCGTAAGTAATTATACCCCCTATCTGTGCAAATTAAATTTGTCGCAAAACATATTGATGGAATCGGATACAGACGTATTTCAAAACTTCTGAATCCTCCAGTCAGCACCACTGGGGCCATTATCCACAAGTGGAAGCAACATCATCAACCGGACACGCACAGGATCTCCTCGCAAGATTTCTGACCAGGGAGTCAGAAGAATAGTCAGAAGAGTAGCCCAAGAGCCAAGGACCACTCGGAAAGAGTGCCAGGTACTGGCAGACTTCATATAATTGAAGGAACGGTGAATGGAGCCCTTTACCAGGAGATTCTTGAGAAGAATCTACTGCCATCCTCCTGGATGATGAAGATGAGACGCAGGTGGACCTTCCAGCAGGACAACGATCAGCAAAGGAAACTCTCAATTGGTTTCAGAGTAAATAAATCAAGGTGTTAGAATGGCCCAGTCAATCACCTGACTCGAAAACAATTGAACAAGATTTAAAGACGATATGTTTACAAGAATGGACCAAAACATACCTGAATACTGCGGCCAGACATCTGAATTTAGAAATAATGAAATATACACTTTAGGTTTTAGCCACACATTTATATGAATTAATTCAGAACTTAAAGCATTTAAGTCAAAATCACATTTACCCACACTCTTAGAAGGGATTGAACCTTTACAGTTCAAAAAGTACTCTTGAAAGTATGAACTTGTAACTATCAAAAAGGTTCAACATGGAGCTTTTAGTCCTATAACGATCCCTTGGTTATTTGGCAAATGTTATCAGTTCTTTTTAAAAACCTTTGTTTTGACGAAAGGGTTCATATTAGAACCTGGGCTGTTGTCAAGGTTACTCTATGAAACTTTTCTAAGATGAAACTTTTCTAAGAACCTTTCTTTGTTTTCAATGAACAAGCAGACATTGCTACTAAAGACCCATAGAATGCCAGAGTGCACCTTCAGACCGCAAGCCTTTATTCAGCTACAGAAAATGGCACACTGAATGGGAAAAATGTGACAATAAATGATTTTAAATTAATCTTGTTGTCAATTTTTTTTTCTAGACATAGCGGTCACAGATTGAAAAATTGGTTTTTATTAAAACCCATTCTGCAACACTCCTTTAACTGTGAAACATATCCATTTGGACTGTTCTGCTTTAATGTTTTTAGATAACGTTTCTTATCAGGAAATACTTTTGGTAGGATTAAGTGTGTGTAGTGTAAGGTTTCATCAGGGAAGGTATCTTTTATTTTATTTTATTTATTTATTTATTTATTTATTTATTATTGATTAATGCCCAGAATATTCTCATCTTTATTTTTCCTTCACTTTCTGCCAGTATTGACAAATAAATAATTACACCATAGGTAAACGTGATTATTCATATTGTTTCGATTTTGAGAATGAAATTTTTTCACAAACATTTAAATCCACACTGTAAAAAATATTTCTTGACTTTAGTAAGTTCAACTTATTTTATTCAGTTGATCCAGTTAATAGCCGATTTAGTTGTATTGACATATTTAATTGATTTGGCTCAACATTTAATTATTTATAAGAAATCACAAATTAGTTCAACACAATGTATTCACCATCAACCAATTACGTTACTGTTTACGTCACTTCCGCAAGCCGTTAAGTTTCCTTCACAAGCAATTGAGCTTTGAGCTTTCTGTCAGTGGTTGTACACGTTTATATTGGATCCTATCGAGGTTGCACTTTCCTATTTAATATAATTTTGCTTGCGAAATCACATTTATATTCTTTTCAAAATGGTGCTTACTTGTTCTTATCCTGGGTGTCTAAAACAACAATGACATCAGTCCTCGTGCAGTTTCGCAAGCGAACTTGCGTTACTTGAAAGGAAGTGCGACCACGGTAGGCTCCAATACAAATGCGTACAATTATAACTAATTAAGTTTTAAATATTTTTCCATTGTTTTACATAGATCTTACGTTTGGCTTCAGAACACATTCATTTGCACGGTGAAATTACATGGAATACTTCGATGCGGCCTTTATCTGCTGTTTGGACTGCAAGTTCTGGCACCCATTCATTTACATTTTATGGACTTATGTGTTCCGATGAAGACACAGGCATACAAATCATGGATGACTTGGGGTACATTATTATTTTTGGGTGAACTAACATTTTAAACGGCTTCTGATCATAATTACACATTGGTTTGTGTGCTTCGGCAATATTTTATTGGTCAACTTGTGTACAAGGCTTATACTGTGTGTTTGTAGACAATAAATGTACTGAGCATTTGAAGTGTGATAATGCTGTGTTTTTTGATAATTTTATACTCTTATTCTCATTTTGGATACAATTTTATTTATTTAATGTACTAATATTGAGTACATCTAACTTGAATGCACTATTAATGAGTACATCTAACTTAAATGCTAGTTGAGCCAACTTAGACTGCAGTTGAATAAAGAAGTTGAGATGACTTAAGTTTTCCTAACTAAATTTTATAAGTTACAATTACGTTTTTATTTGTTAAGTGAACTTTTCTATTGAAGTTCACAAAACTCAAAAAAAAAAAAAAAAAAAAAAAAAAACAATGGAAAAAGGCCACTTAATATATTAAATTGAGTCAACAAAATTTTTTTACAGTGCAGGTGGAAGTGGTACACCACGCAAAGTACTAATCTCCAAATATCTGTCTCGCGCAAAAATAGGCGTGAGTGGAGCGGCGATAATATCTGAGGTAAGACAACATAACCTGTCAAAATTACTATGAGCTTTTTGATACGCTATGAAAATAATATGAACTTAATGTCATAATATCATTAAGGTGTGTGTTACGTAAGGAACTGAAAAATAAGGTACACAAGACGTGGTAATGCGGCCACGAAAATAATTCTAAAATTCAACGGTCTTTAAGTTAATTATTCCCTTTATATCTATTTGTTCAGTGCTGTAATGTGCTCAAATGTATATTTATGTATTAAACATTTTATGGACAACCAGCGTGTTGTGTATGTTGTGAAATGGGATTTATTATTATTACTATTATTATTATTATTATTATTAATAGGTAAGGATGTCTAAAAACAGGTTCAAAAAAGATATCGAATGGGTCAGTAATGCACCTTTAAGAGAGGCTTCCAATTAAAGAGAACGTTCCAAAAGGGTTTTTTTTTGTTTTGTTTTGTTTTTTTAAACGAACCTTTAAGGTTCCCCCACAGCTGCAATCTCTAGGAACCTCAAAAGGTTCACTTTTGAACCTTTTCTTCTTAGAGTGCATTTATCATATTTACTGAACCACTGAAATGTTTTTTTTTTCCCCCAGGTGTAAAACACAACAAATTCCAAAAAAGTTTATAAATATTTTTTGTATTTGTTTACAATGCGCCACAATGCAGTGCAACTATACAGTGAGGGAAAAAAGTATTTGATCCCCTGCTGATTTTGTATGTTTACCCACTGACAAAGAAATGATCAGTCTATAACTTTAATGGTAGATTTATTTGAACAGTGAGAGACAGAATAACAACAAAAAAAATCCAGAAAAACGCACATCAAAAATGTTATAAATTGATTTGCATTTTAATGAGGGAAATAAGTATTTGACCCCTCTGCAAAACATGACTTAGTACTTGGTTTAAAAACCCTTGTTGGCAATCACAGAGGTCAGACGTTTCTTGTAGTTGGCCACCAGGTTTGCACACATCTCAGGAGGGATTTTGTCCCACTCCTCTTTGCAGATCTTCTCCAAATCATTAAGGTTTCGAGGCTGACGTTTGGCAACTCGAACCTTCAGCTCTCTCCACAGATTTTCTATGGGATTAAGGTCTGGAGACTGCCTAGGTCACTCCAGGACCTTAATGTGCTTCTTCTTGAGCCACTCCTTTGTTGCCTTGGCCATGTGTTTTGGGTCATTGTCATGCTGGAATATCCATCCACGACCCATTTTCAATGCCCTGTCTGAGGGAAGGAGGTTTTCACCCAAGATTTGACGGTACATGGCCCCGTCCATCGTCCCTTTGATGCGGTGAAGTTGTCCTGTCCCCTTAGCAGAAAAAAAACCCCAAAGCATAATGTTTCCACCTCCATGTTTGACGGTGGGGATGGTGTTCCAGGGGTCATAGGCGGCATTCCTCCTCCTCCAAACACGGCGAGTTGAGTTGATGCCAAAGAGCTCCATTTTGGTCTCATCTGACCTCAACGCTTTCACCCAGTTGTCCTCAGAATCATTCAGATGTTCATTGGCAAACTTCAGACGGGCCTGTATATGTGTTTTCTTGAGCAGCGGACCTTGCGCGCGCTGCAGGATTTCAGTCCTTCACGGCGTAGTGTGTTACCAATTGTTTTCTTGGTGACTATGGTCCCAGCTGCCTTGAGATCATTGACAAGATCCTCCCGTGTAGTTCTGGGCTGATTCCTCACTGTTCTCATGATCGTTGCAACTCCACGAGGTGAGATCTTGCATGGAGCCCCAGGCCGAGGGAGATTGACAGTTCTTTTGTGCTTCTTCCATTTGCGAATAATCGCACCAACTGTTGTCACCTTCTTACCAAGCTGCTTGGCAATGGTCTTGTAGCCCATTCCAGACTTGTGTAGGTCTACAGTCTTGTCCCTGACATCCTTGGAGAGCTCTTTGGTCTTGGCCATGGTGGAGAGTTTGGAATATGACTGATTGATTGCTTCTGTGGACAGGTGTCTTTTATACAGGTAACAAACTGATATTAGGAGCACTCCCTTTAAGAGTGTGCTCCTAATCTCAGCTCGTTACCTGTATAAAAGACACCTGGGAGCCAGAAATCTTTCTGATTGAGAGGGGGTCAAATACTTTTTTCCCTCATTAAAATGCAAATTAATTTATAAAATTTTTGACATGCGTTTTTCTGGATTTTTTTGTTGTTATTCTGTCTCTCACTGTTCAAATACAACTACCATTAAAATTATAGACTGATCATTTCTTTGTCAGTGGGCAAACGTACAAAATCAGCAGGGGATCAAATACTTTTTTCCCTCACTGTAGGTAACATAGCTAAACTACTACTACTACTATTAATAATATCAACATAATTTTCAGAGGCTTTCAGAGGGTGAAAATTTTGTCTTTTTGCAGCAGTTGGATAATTATCATCATATCAATTACAAAATGTATTTATTTGAAATCACTTTGGAAGTTGGTTGTAATCGTCTACCTCACAAATAAATGGTTTATTAAGAACCACAAGACATGACCGAGTACTGATTATTATAACATTTATTTGCTTTAAACAACAAAAGTTCCACTTCAACGCAGATAGTTTCCGATAATTTCTGATAAATCTCTGGCCATAAAAGCACATTCAGCATCTAATAGTACTGTTTCCCGAGTGCGGAGACTATGACCGCCAGGAACTTCTGCAGAGCTGCCTGCACTTCAGCTGTGAAGCTAGCACCCAGGACAGAGGCAACTACAATGGTAATGCAGTCAGCCAACAGCTATAGGAGGAAACAGAGGATAAAGAATGAACACAAGTTAAGTTATAGAACGAGAGATTAATGTGGGCTAAATGTTAAACTGGCAGTGAATTAACCAACAGAAGTAATGGCTTACAAATAAATCAAATAAGACACACCCTGAAGTTTTGGGGATCCACGTGCAGTTGTTCAGAGTGCAGCACACTCAAGTCGGCGTAAGTGCTCTTAATGTTGTCCATGTTCTTCACAGCTTTCTCCAGACCACGCATTACCGTCAAGCCGTGGGCAGCAACTTTGGGATTTCCCAAGATGGCAGCGGCGTTATACAAGTTTCCAAATTTACTGAAATACCTCTGGGTCCATTTGTACACGACCAGACACCTGAGTAGCATTAAAAAAAAAAAAAAAAAAAGTACTTATAATTGTTAATCCTTGAAGATGGGTTCATTCAGGGGGGGTCATATCAGATATGTGCATGTCTCTTACAAAACGGTTTTCATAGAATTCATTCAAGTATATGTAGTACCCTAACACTACTTACTAACCCTGTAGTACGCGAGTACATTATTAGAAAAAAAAAAAAGGTTATTTGGATAGTTAGCCTTTCTAAATCTGTTCTATCAGAAATGTTCTGAAGTGTTCTATAACCTTTGAGGCAGTGGTTCTCTACTGGGGGCCACATATAAATTCTAGAACATTGTTTTTTGTTTTTTTAATTAATTCATTTAGCTGTATGTAAGCCAGGATTGTGAACCTTTACACTATGATGTACATAAAAATGAGAAATATTAATAAATAAAGTTAATTATACACAGCACACTATGACACAAACCAACAGTTTGCAGTACTGCTAGCCACATGCTGATAAAGCCTACAACTATTTCAAATGGATAAGTTTTTAGATAGAGGACATAGTCTTTTATCTGAGAAAGCTAATACAGAAGTTTGAGAACTACCGCTTTAAGGGTCCCCCCAGAAGTTTGGATGTATTTTTTCCATAAGTTTGTACATTACTTTAGCTTAATAACTACAGTGCATAGTTATAAACCTAGTTTGTTAGTGCAAGCAAATCAAATCAGCTTGCAAGCAAAGTGCTTCTAAAGCTGTAGAAGATTAAACTGTTTATTTTCAAATTCTCAGGTGCTGTTTTTAAAACATGATTTTCATGTATTTTATTTTAAATGTAGGCTGTGTGTCAGAAATACTGCCCACCCTTCTGTGCATTTGTTCATTGGAAAGCCATAAAGTCTGTTCAACATGTTTCAACAATCAGTATGTGATTTAGACAAAATGACCGATAGACATTCCTTAACCTTCACAGTTTGCCGCCCACACAACCGACCACAAAAGCTAACGTGGCCCCACAATAGGTCAGATCTGAACCAACGGCTGAAATTATTATGCTGAAATACATTATGCACCGCATATCAAAGACGTTCACAAGAATCCTACTGCAGCAATCGGTCTGATTAGCATCAAATGCTCAGAGACAAAAATGAGGCACGGATTGAGAGAAAATTAACGGTTTGAGAAGTGACGTAGGCAGCATGTAACTGGATTATTTTATTCACAAATCGCACACGGAAAAAGAACAATACTCGCTAAAAAAAATGTTACCTAAAAACGTGACATAAATTACCTCAAAATGTTTTGTGGAGAAATACCATAAAGCAGTTTACCGCCTACAAATGCCTCTATGGTCGCAATGCACCTCATCCGTCAGCAAAGTGTCCAAAAAAAAAAAAAAATTAACAAGAGACATTGAGAGTAATATAAAATAAAATGAATTACTTGACTTGGACGCATCCAAGATGTCCACGGACGAAATTTCGCAAGCAAAATTATATTAAATAGGAAAGTGCAACCTCGATAGGATCCAATATAAACGTGTACAACCACTGACAGAAAGCTCAAAGCTCAATTGCTTGTGCAGGAAACTTAACGGCTTGCGGAAGTGACGTTGGCAGTAATGTAATTGGTTGATAGTGAAGACATTGTATTGAACTCATTTGTGATTCCATATAAATAATTAAATGTTGAGCCAACTCGTTTAAATACAGTATCTCACAAAAGTGAGTACACCCCTCACATTTCTGTAAATATTTGATTATATCTTTTCATGTGACAACACTGAAGAAATGACACTTTGCTACAATATAAAGTAGTGAGTGTACAGCTTGTGTAACAGTGTAAATTTGCTGTCCCCTCAAAATAACTAAACACACAGCCATTAATGTCTAAACCACTGTCAACAAAAGTGAATACACCCCTAAGTGAAAATGTCCAAATTGGGCCCAAATGTCAATATTTTGTGTGGCCACCATTATTTTCCAGCACTGCCTTAACCCTCTTGGGCATGGAGTTCACCAGAGCTTCACAGGTTGCCACTGGAGTCCTCTTCCACTCCTCCATGACGACATCACGGAGCTGGTGGATGTTAGAGACCTTGTGCTCCTCCACCTTCAGTTTGAGGATGCCCCACAGATGCTCAATAGGGTTTAGGTCTGGAGACATGCGTGGCCAGTCCATCACCTTCACCCTCAGCTTCTTTAGCAAAGCAGTGGTCATCTTGGAGGTGTGTTTAAGGGTCGTGATCATGCTGGAATACTGCCCTGCAGCCATGCTCTGCTTCAGTATGTCACAGTACATGTTGGCATTCATGGTTCCCTCAATGAACTGTAGCTCCCCAGTGCCGGCAGCACTCATGCAGCCCCAGACCATGACACTCCCACCACCATGCTTGACTGTAGGCAAGACACACTTGTCTTTGTACTCCTCACCTGGTTGCCACCACACACGCTTGACACCATCTGAACCAAATAAGTTTATCTTGATCTCATCAGACCACAGGACATGGTTCCAGTAATCCATATCCTTAGTCTGCTTGTCTTCAGCAAACTGTTTGCGGGCTTTCTTGTGCATCATCTTTGGAAGAGGCTTCCTTCTGGGATGACAGCCATGCAGACCAATTTGATGCAGTGTGCGGCGTATGGTCTGAGCACTGACAGGCTGACCCCACACCCCTTCAACCTCTGCAGCAATGCTGGCAGCACTCATACGTCTATTTCCCAAAAACAACATCTGGATATGATGCTGAGCACGTGCACTCAACTTCTTTGGTCAACCATGGCGAGGCCTGTTCTGAGTGGAACCTGTCCTGTTAAACCGCTGTATGGTCTTGGCCACTGTGCTGCAGCTGAGTGTCAGGGTCTTGGCAATCTTCTTAGAGCCTAGGCCACCTTTATGTAGAGCAACAATTCTTTTTTTCAGATCCTGCGTTCTTTGCCATGACATGCCACGAGGTGCCATGTTGAACTTCCAGTGAGCAGTATGAGGGAGTGTGAAAGCGATGACACCAAATTTAACACACCTGCTCCCCATTCACACCTGAGACCTTGTAACACTAAGAAGTCACATGACACTGGGGAGGGAAAATGGCTAATTGGGCCCAATCTGGGGTGTACTCACTTTTGTTGCCAGCGGTTTAGACATTAATGGCTGTGTGTTGAGTTATTTTGAGGGGACAGCAAATTTACACTGTTACACAAGCTGTACACTCACTACTTTACATTGTAGCAAAGTGTCATTTCTTCAGTGTTGTCACATGAAAAGATATAATTAAATATTTATAAAAATGTGAGGGGTGTACTCACTTTTGCGAGATATTGTATGTCAATACAAATAAATTGGCTATTAATTGGATCAACTGAATAAAATAAGTTGAACTTACTAAAGTCAAGTAATATTTTTTACAGTGTGGAGATGTAATCGCATGTTAATTGTGTATATTTTCATATTCATAATATTGTTCCCTATTTGAGTTGGAAAATTGATGTTGTTAAATAAAATAAATGATTGCAAATTCTGGACTGTCTGATGCTGAATTACAAAATAAGAGCCATCCAAAACTCATGTATACGCTGTTTTGTCTTTACATTTAGAAACCCGTAAAAGGAAAACTCCTTGATTCCACAGACCACTTTCACCTCAGAATGATACTACACCTTCTCACAGTGCCACTTACAGACTGACAAGACATTCTGATGTTGAATTTCACATTTTAAAATGTTTAATGGCATTTACATTTTCTTTTCATATCTAGGCCCATTTTGTTTGTTATAGGCTACTGAAAGGTCAAAAAATATATTACAGGGACACAGATGGGAAGTATCATCAGTAATTAACAAATATATCTCCTTTAGTGAATAGTGGACTAGTTCAACGAGATAGACTTCATATTGAAACCATAATGAACTTCCCTTTACTTTCACACTATCCGTTGTTACCCAGATGAGGATGGGTTCCTCTCAAGGTTTCTTCCTCATATATCATCTTAGTGAGATTTTCCTCGCCACCGTCGCCACGGACAGTACGATTATAAATAATTCCTTTCTATAACCGTGTACTGCAAAAAGTGCAATTGTACCCTCAATTTTACAAAGAACCCCAATTAAAAATAACTCTGTGTGTGTACACTGTAATGTGCTTTAATGGTGTAGGTGCACAACACTGTTATACATTTAATAAAAGATTTGTTAAACCGTATAAATAAGACGAGACAGTTGTGTATTGTTCAATTATATTTATTGTCAAGATCATTTATGGATGTCATTTTAATGATGTCTTCTGAAACTGGTACTTCATTTAGCGGTACTTCTCGGACAGAGCAAAGGCCAGGTTCTGAAGAAACTTGTCAAAAGACACATGAACTTCAGGAGTGAACTCCGCGGGGAAGAACAAGGCAATGCTCACCTCGACGGTGTGGGACAGGAGCTATCATGGAGTAACACAAACAGTTGGTTTAATCCGTCTAACGCAATCATTACAATACAAACTGTATTAACTTAAACGCAAAACATATCCGTATTAATTTCCTTACCTTGAAATTAACAGGGTCTACACGGAGCTTGAAAGCGTGCAGCTCGCTTAGTGAGCTTAGAGCTCCAGTAAGATCGTCAATGTGGCCAACGGCTTCTCCAATTTTCCTTACAATTACGCCTCCGTGCTTTTTCACTTGGGCTGATCCAGGAGTAAGATCAGACCAGTGAGAGAAGTAAGTCTTTGTCTGAGGGTAGACCTCAAACAGCCTGCATAAAAAAAACACATGAAGCAAATAAGAAACATATCCTTCAGAAGGAGCTAATACTTACCACAACAATTTATTGTCCAGTCAGTAAGAGCAATTAATTTACCTGCCAAGTGCCTCGGCGCCAATGTCATCAGCCTTCGGAGCGATCTTGGCCCAAAGGTCTTTGACGACGGCTTTGTCTTTAGCTGAGAGACTCATTGCGGCCCTGGTCCAGTTTTTCACTTCTAAAAATATGTCAAGAAAAGAATTTTGTGCATGTTCGTGTTGCATGCCGCTTTTTATGGAGTCTGATATCAGGCACACCCTGCCATATCAAATCTAGGCTCCACCTCTTGGACTAGTCAGCTTTGGAACTTCTCCAAAAAAAAAATAAAAAATACACTGCATAGAAAAATAACCTCAGATTACTTTTAGGTGTACAAATGTAGTCTACACACAGAAGAAAATGCATAAGATGACTAAAACACATAACAATACATTAGAACAATAACAGCGGTTATTATTATTATTATTATAATTATTATTATTATTATTATTATTATTAAAAGAAGATGAAGATTATGAAGAAGAAGAAGCACAGTATTATTTAAGCATTATTTAGGATTAGTCTTAAATTAATCAAAGGTGTAATATAATAAAAATGTTTTGTTTCTCTATCTATACTGAAAACCATTACAGTTATTTTAAAAAAATCTAATGGAACCACAGGGTGTGGCCATCTGAAATTTTAGATAAACTGTTCTTTCAGTCCTATTTTTTAATAGGCCTAATGTTGACATTTTATATTTAAAGACATTAAATATTTTAAGTAGGTTGTAGTATAGTAGGTGAAATGTAAAACTTAATACGTTACTTTACGTTACTGGCTTTATTATTCGTTCAATTAAATGGCTCGATGGTCTGATATTTTTTATGCAGCTTACTTGTTTGTTTGTTTTTTACACCATCCAGTTTTTAAAAATATCTGATCGTGCACGTGAGTAGAAAAGGAAACGCCCTAATTACCCTACTATTAGCCAAAAGGGTTGGATGCTTGGCGCACCGCCGATCTATTTGGAGCTTGCCCACTTCAGGAGCTCGTCCAATCAGTATTTTCCTTCAGTCCAGGGAGGGGATTTTCAGCGTCAATAAAAAGAGCCCCGCTGCAAAATAGGTAAAGATTCGTTCAGAACAGGTTTTGCTCAAGAATTAAAAGAATTCATTAAGACATCAATATGGTTCATTGGACAGACGCCGAGCGCCATATCATCGCTGACCTGTGGGGAAAGATCAACCATGACGAAATCGGAGGACAGGCCCTGGCCAGGTAGGCTTATGCTATGTGAAAATTCGAAATACCTCCAAAAATTTCAGTCTCGCGTGTTTCTCTTTCGGTGCAGACTGCAGATAACATACGTGTGTGTCTTGTTGTCTAGACTTCTGATTGTGTATCCATGGACCCAGAGGTACTTCTCTTCCTTTGGTAATCTATCCAATGCCGCAGCCATCATAGGAAACCCCAAGGTGGCTGCCCATGGAAAGGTGGTCCTTGGTGGTCTGACCAAAGCTGTGCAAAATTTGGACAACGTTAAGGGCACCTACGCTCAGCTGAGTGCGCTTCACTCTGAAAAACTGCACGTGGATCCCAGCAACTTCACGGTACGTCTGACTTCAGTGACTACAGAATGCAAAACAATATATACAGCTATTTAGATTAGGACTGGATATCAGTAATGGCAAACTGCAAGCTCCAGTTTATGACTTTTTATTTGTCAACTTTCAGCTTCTTGGTGACAGCTTTACCATAACTCTGGCCGCAAATTTCGGACCCTCAGTCTTCACCCCTGAAGTGCACGAGACTTGGCAGAAGTTCCTGAATGTTGTCGTGGATGCTCTGGGAAAGCAGTACCACTAAACACGCATGATAATATAAAGATGTGCAGGTCTTTCACTCTGTGACTAGAACATGAAATAAAATGTTAAACAACAAGTATTCTTTGTATTGTATTCTGTTGAAAGCCATGCAACAAGTTATAATATAAATTGTGAAACATATGTAGACTGTAAACTTCAATATGTAACTTTAGAACTAGAAGATTAAATGTTATTTATTTTTTAATAAGGACGCAACAAACATTAGCTCACTTGTACATGCATTGGCGTTTGCTGATGACGGGGTTAAAATAAATGATAGACTAGACCTATATGAACGTGTCTTCAATAATAAGCCACACCAGTGAACAAACAAATAAGTAAATAAATAGAAACTATATACTTGTGCATATACATTTAAACGTTTAATCGGCATTCTTAGCTTCCTAGAAGGGTACTGCTCTGTCTGACAGAGACGCACTGAAGTGTATGTTTCTACATTATTTCTTTAAGGGTTCCCCCAGAGAGACAACTGAAAAAAACCTCTTATGCTTGTAAGGTGTGGTGGGGGCGAGAGGATCCAAAAATTGTGCGGAGGATATGAAAAAAAATGAGGAAAGTTTAATTTTTTTAATGAGTAGTTTTACAGTATGGCATGTGCATAGCCCTTCACGTGTAGGTAATTATAATATGGCCCATAACCTGTAAATTGCCTGTAATTAAATCTCCAGGAATGTTAAATTACTCCTACTTTTTTACATTAAACAGTGTCTCTGTAGATTGACAAAACGGCGGGAGCAAAGACTTGCCACAGGTTTTAGGACAGAACAATACGTTTTCATCCTGACAAGTTACACCAGACAGCTGCCTTTTGTTGCTTTTCTCAAATTATTATCGAGAACTTGGAATTAAAATGTTCTAACAATTCTATGATTTTAAGGTATTGAATAAATTTTTTTTGACCTTCCAAGGCAAGTTAGTTCTATACGGTATATTTTGGCGTAAAATCTTTCGCATACACTGACATGTACATAACATATAAGACTAATGACTGGGGTGGTGTGTTGGGGGGGGGGGCAGTTGATTAGCTAATTTGTGAACATGAACAAAAATATTGGGATTAACAAAATTAGATTAAATAAATTTACAGAAATAAAATGTCAGAGAGAGAGAGTGTCATATATCAAGGAAACGCTGGACTTCAGTTCCCATCAGCCACTGCACTGCACTACATGTCACATGACCACCTGCACCTGATTCACGTTTGTTAATGAGCACACTTGTGTATATATAGCCATTGTCTGCACTGTTTCCCTGTCTTTCGTTTGTCTTAGATCGCCGTGTTCCATGTCACCATGTTTATTGAGCTTGTTAGTTTATGTTTAGTTTTGCTACAGTATTATGCCAAGTTGTCTTAGTGTCTTTGTTTTGTTGTTTGTTTAACAAACTATTTGAAAATCTGCGATTGCTTCCGAACCCTACGTTGAAACGTGACAGACAGAGAGAGAGAGAGAAAGAAAGAGAAAACCCGGATTTTATATTTATGTTGATTAAGTTCAAGAACAAAGAGAATCGATGTAATTTCTTACTATATAGGTAGAGTAACACTGCTGTGACCATATTGGAATAATACAGTAAACCACAGAGCATCACTAACTGTAGAACTAAAAACACTTAGCAGAAGCAGGACAGGAACCTGCTCTTGCTATTTTCTTTATAAAAAAAAAAAAAAAGTTTTTGATTAAAAATGAAGGATAGCTTTAATTGCTTTAGCTAAGCAGATTAAGTGCAACAAGTGCAAACTGGAGGTAAAGCTAATGTTAGCCTAACTGGGAAGCTAACTTTTGCAAGTTAGCCTATATTAAAAAAAATTATTATATAACAGCTTTAATAAACATTCCATTCTATAAAGACATTTGACTCTTTCATTTATTTTATATATATATATATATATATATATATATTATATATATATATATGGAAATAAAAGATTTTAAAGAAACAGTATAAAATTGCAGTGGTGATAGTTAAAGTATACTCTAAGTAAAGCTTAAGATCATGATTGAAAACCGTGTAAATACAGGATTGTGTTCATAAAAAAATACAGTACAGTGTGTTACTACTAGAAAGATTACAAACTAGTACACTTTTATGAGGATAAGTACACTCAACTGTACAGATAATCCAAATGGAAGAACCCTTGAAGAACCTCTTCTGTAAGTGTGTACAGTGTGTTTTAAGGTATATGTGTACAACACTGTTTTACATTTAATAAAAGTTTTGTTCAACCGTATGTTGTGTTTTTAACCAGAACAAAACTGCAGGACTCCCACAGCAGGTACTATTCACTCTTTTTTTTTTTTTTTTTTTTTTTTATTAAAGCGTCTTCTCCAACCTTCTTCACCCGTGCACCTGGACAACCAGTTTCAGCGACACCTAGTGTTCAGGAATGTATTTCAACGTATCACACCTTATAAATAAGACGAGACAGGTGTGTGTTGTTCAATTATATTTACTGTCAAGATCATTTATGGATGTCATTTTAATGATGTCTTCTGAAACTGGTACTTCATTTAGCGGTACTTCTCAGACAGAGCAAAGGCCAGGTTCTGAAGAAACTTGTCAAAAGACACATGAACTTCAGGAGTGAACTCCGCGGGGAAGAACAAGGCAATGCTCACCTCGACGGTGTGGGACAGGAGCTATCATGGAGTAACACAAACAGTTGATTTAATCCGTCTAACGCCATCATTACAATACAAACTGTATTAACTTAAACGCAAAACATATCCTTATTAATTTCCTTACCTTGAAATTAACAGGGTCAACACGGAGCTTGAAAGCGTGCAGCTCGCTTAGTGAGCTTAGAGCTCCAGTAAGATCGTCAATGTGGCCAACGGCTTCTCCAATTTTCCTTACAATTACGCCTCCGTGCTTTTTCACTTGGGCTGATCCAGGAGTAAGATCAGACCAGTGAGAGAAGTAAGTCTTTGTCTGAGGGTAGACCTCAAACAGCCTGCATAAAAAACACATGAAGCAAATAAGAAACATATCCTTCAGAAGGAGCTAATACTTACCACAACAATTTATTGTCCAGTCAGCAAGAGCAATTAATTTACCTGCCAAGTGCCTCAGCGCCAATGTCATCAGCCTTCCGAGCGATCTTGGCCCAAAGGTTTTTGACGACGGCTTTGTCTTTAGCTGAGAGACTCATTGCGGCCCTGATCCAGTTTTTCACGTCAAGAAAATAATTTTGTGCATGTTCGTGCTGTATGTCGCTTTTTATTTAGTCTGATATCAGACGCACCCTGCCATATCAAATCTAGGCACCACCTCTTACATAGACTGGCTAGTCAGCTTTGTAACTTCTCCAAAAAAAATACACTGCATAGAAAAATAACCTCAGATAACTTTTAGGTGTACAAATGTAGTCTACACACGCAAACCATTTATACGATGACTAAAACAAATGGTAATACTTCATAACAATAACAACAGAAATCCTAATTCTTATCTTCTTAAAACATGAGACCATAGAGGCATTTAAATGTTTAACTAAAGAAGAAGAAGAAGAAGAAGAATTATTTTGGGGGGTTAGTCTTAAATTCAGCAAAGGTTTAAAATAATTTTAAAAAATTGTTTTTCTAGCTGTATTGTGTTATTTCAATTATAAAATAAATTCAAATAGAACCACAGGGGGTAGCTATCTGAAATTTTAGATTAGCCGTCCTTTCAGTACTGTTTAAAAAATAATAATAATGTTGACATTTATATTTAAAGAAGAGAATTATTTTAAAGTAGATTGTAGTACACTGTAAACTATATTAACATATACTAAGCTCAAATAAATTTAAGTCTGCGTGAAATGTAAGACTTAAGTCTATTATTCGTTCAATAAATTTCTTCTATAGTCTCGTTTTTTAATGCAGCTTACTTGTTTGTTTGTGTGTTTTTTTGTTTGTTTTTTACACCATCCAATTTTTAAAAAGCATTTGATCTTGCAGATTACTAGAAAAGGAAACGCCCTAATTACCTTACTATTAGCCAAAAGGGTTGGATGCTTGGCGCACCGCCGATCTATTTGGAGCTTGCCCACTTCAGGAGCTCGTCCAATCAGTATTTTCCTTCACTCCAGGGAGAGGATTTTCAGCGTCAATAAAAAAGAGCCCCGCTGCAAAATAGGTAAAGATTCGTTCAGAACAGGTTTTGCTCAAGAATTAAAAGAATTCATTAAGACATCAATATGGTTCATTGGACAGACGCCGAGCGCCATATCATCGCTGACCTGTGGGGAAAGATCAACCATGACGAAATCGGAGGACAGGCCCTGGCCAGGTAGGCTTATGCTATGTGAAAATTCGAAATACCTCCAAAAATTTCAGTCTCGCGTGTTTCTCTTTCGGTGCAGACTGCAGATAACATACGTGTGTGTCTTGTTGTCTAGACTTCTGATTGTGTATCCATGGAACCAGAGGTACTTCTCTTCCTTTGTTAATCTATCCAATGCCGCAGCCATCATAGGAAACCCCAAGGTGGCTGCCCATGGAAAGGTGGTCCTTGGTGGTCTGACCAAAGCTGTGCAAAATTTGGACAACGTTAAGAGCACCTACGCTCAGCTGAGTGCGCTTCACTCTGAAAAACTGCACATGGATCCCAGCAACTTCACGGTACGTCTGACTTCAGTAACTACAGAATGCAAAAAAAAATCTACATAATATCAGTAATGGCAAACTCCAGTTTATGACTTTTTATTTGTCAACTTTCAGCATCTTGGTGACAGCTTTACCATAACTCTGGCCGCAAATTTCGGACCCTCAGTCTTCACCCCTGAAGTGCATGAGACTTGGCAGAAATTCCTGAATGTCCTCGTGGCTGCTCTGGGAAAGCAGTACCACTAAACACGCATCATAATATAAAGATGTGCAGGTCTTTCACTCTGTGACTAGAACATGAAATAAAACGTTAAACAACACGTATTCTTTGTATTGTATTCAGTTGAAAAACAACTACAAGGTGTCCCCAAAGTCTCCATACACAGGGGAAATTAACATGTTTTAGCTCAAAGTAATAAAAACTAAGTATGAACAATTTTGGAATACATTTTTATAATTTTTTTTTTAATAATTTCCCCTATTTATGGAGACTTTTGGGACAGCCTGCAGTTATAATATAAACTGTGAAAATGTAGACTGTAAAATGCAATTCTGTAACCGTGCTAGAACGTTAAAAGACTAAAAGGGACTTTTTTTTATAAGCAGGCACCAAACATTAGTTCACTTGTACATCAAGTGGAGCTTGCTGATGACGGGGTAAAATAATACATAGACTAGACCTACACAAAAGATTCTAGTTTTTAAATAATAAGCCACACCAGGAAACAAACAAACGTAAATAAATAGAAACTATATAGGCTACTTGTGCATATACATCTTAAAATTTTAATCGACGTTCTTAGCTTCCTAGAAGCGTTCACCCTATAACTCTGTCTGACAGAGAAGCACTGAGGCGTATGTTTCTGCATTGTTTCTTTAAGGGTTCCCCCAGAAAGACAACTGAAAAAATCTCTTATGCTTGTAGGGTGTGGTGTGGGCGAGAGGATCCAAAATTGTGCTGAGTATATGCAAAACTTAGGAGAGTTTCACTTTTGTTTGTTTGTTTGTTTGTTTATTAACGTTCACACAGTAGGCAGGTGCATATAGCCCTTCATGTGTAGGTAATTATAATATGGCCCATAACCTATAATTTGCCTGTAATTAAATCTCCAGGAAAGTTAAATTATTCCTAATCTTTAATTTTTTTTATTTTTATTTTTTATTTTTATTTTTTTTTTACATTAAACAGTGTCTCTGTAGATTGACAAAACGGCGGGAGCACAGACTTGCCACAGGTTTTAGGACAGAACAATACGTTTCTCATCCTGGCAAGTTACACCAGACAGCTGCCTTTTGTTTCTTTTCTCACATTATTATCGAGAAATTGGAATTAAAATATTCTAAAAATTCCATGATTTTAAGATATTGAATCCTTAAGCTTTGACTTTCAGTAGGGCCAAAGCACATCAATCGTGTACGATATATCTTGGTGTAAAATCTATCGCATATAGTGACATATAAATAACATATTGATTGATTGATTTAACTTTATCGTCCACCAATGTGGACATCTTTGGCTTCTCAAAAACAACCCCCCCCCCCCACCCCCAATTATACACATACACAATGCACAAGTTATACACATACGTCAATATAAAAATTATTCTAATTCTAAGACTAATTCCTTTTGGAAAAAATGTTTAACTAATTGGTTTATATGAAAAACAACCTTGAGATAAAAACATTAGATTACCTAATTCTGTGTACGTGTATATACATACACACACACACACACACACACACACACACACACACACACACACACACACACACACACACACACACACACACACACACACACACACACACACACACACACGTTCGAATACGAGACAAGGTCTCGTATTTTCTTTTCATCTGTTTGTAAATGGCGTTATGTTCATATTGCATATTTTTATGTAAATGATTGTATCCTTATTTCCGAAACACACTAAACCAAATCGTTGCAAAATGGCCATGCAACGTTGTCTAAAATATGCTGGAAATTTCTAGGCACACTGAATATGACACAAGGAGCAGGAACGAAAGCACAGTTGTGTTTTCCCAATGACATACAGGTCTACTTTGAACAATGAATTGCCAAATCGTTTTAATTAAAAGTTACTTGGTTATTACTGAGGCAGCAGTGTCTCAGACTCACACACGACCTGTCTGTCTGTCTGTCTGTCTGTTTGTGTGTGTGTGTGTGTGTGTGTGTGTGTGTGAGAGAGAGAGAGAGAGAGAGAGAGAGAGAGAGAGAGAGAGATAGATAGATAGATAGATAGATAGATAGATAGATAGATAGATAGATATAGATACATAGATAGATAGATAGATAGATAGATAGATAGATATTGAATGAATGAACGAACCCGTTTATAATTATGTTGAGTAATTCAGTTTAAGAACGAAGAAAATCGATGTAATTTATTGCTATATGGCTAGAGTAGCACGGCTCTGACTATACTGGAATAATACAGTAAAACACAGAGCATCACTAACTGTATAACCAAAAGTATTTACCAAAAGCAGCAAAGGAACCTGCTCTTGCTACTCTTCTTTTTATTACAAATTATATTTATTATTAAAAATGAAGCATAGCTTTAATTGTTTTAGCGAAGCAGGTTAAGTGCAACAAGTTTGAGGTATGGTAATGTTAGCCTAACTAGGCAGCTAACGTTTGCAAGCTAGCCTGGTATATTTAATAAAATGAAATGAAACGAAATTATTTATTTAATTATGAGAATAGTTTTTAGGACGTTTGACTCTTTCATTTATGAATGATATATATTTGCCAGTAAAAGATTTGAAAAGAAACAGTATAAAATTGCAGCGGTGATATTCACAGTAATATACTGTTAACAGTATGCGTAAACTCATAATTTTAAAAAAAAACAACAATGTATAAATACAATTTTGCATTCAATTTAAGCACACAGTACAGTGTGTTACTACTAGAAAGGGTTCCAAACTAGAACACTTTTATTCATTTCAATTCAATTCCATTTTATTTGTATAGCGCATTTAACAATGGACGTTGTCACAAAGTAGCTTTACAGAAATATATGAATTCAAGATATAAATTGTAAATGTATAAATGTGTACATGTATAAATGACGGTAGCAAGGAAAACTCCCTCAGACCATGTAAGGAAGAAACCATGAGAGGAACCACACTCAAAAGGGAACCCATCCTTATCTGGGTGACACTAGATAGTGCAATTATAAATAATTCCCTTCTATAACTGTGTACTACAAAAAAGTGCAATTGTACCCTCAATTTTACAAAGAACCCCAATTAAAAATAACTGTGTGTGTACACTGTAATGTGCTTTAATGGTGTAGGTGCACAACACTGTTATACATGTAATAAAAGATTTGTTAAACCGTATAAATAAGACGAGACAGTTGTGTATTGTTCAGTTATATTTATTGTCAAGATCATTTATGGATGTCATTTTAATGATGTCTTCTGAAACTGGTACTTCATTTAGCGGTACTTCTCGGACAGAGCAAAGGCCAGGTTCTGAAGAAACTTGTCAAAAGACACATGAACTTCAGGAGTGAACTCCGCGGGGAAGAACAAGGCAATGCTCACCTCGACGGTGTGGGACAGGAGCTATCATGGAGTAACACAAACAGTTGATTTAATCCGTCTAACGCCATCATTACAATACAAACTGTATTAACTTAAACGCAAAACATATCCGTATTAATTTCCTTACCTTGAAATTAACAGGGTCAACACGGAGCTTGAAAGCGTGCAGCTCGCTTAGTGAGCTTAGAGCTCCAGTAAGATCGTCAATGTGGCCAACGGCTTCTCCAATTTTCCTTACAATTACGCCTCCGTGCTTTTTCACTTGGGCTGATCCAGGAGTAAGATCAGACCAGTGAGAGAAGTAAGTCTTTGTCTGAGGGTAGACCTCAAACAGCCTGCATAAAAAAAACACATGAAGCAAATAAGAAACATATCCTTCAGAAGGAGCTAATACTTACCACAACAATTTATTGTCCAGTCAGTAAGAGCAATTAATTTACCTGCCAAGTGCCTCAGCGCCAATTTTATCAGCCTTCGGAGCGATCTTTGCCCAAAGGTCTTTGACGAGGGCTTTGTCTTTAGCTGAGAGACTCATTGCGGCCCTGATCCGGTTTTTCACCTCAAAAAAGATGTCAAGAAAAGAGTTTTGTGCATGTTCGTGCTGTATGTCGCTTTTTATTGAGTCTAATATCAGGCACACCCTGCCATATCAAATCTAGGCTCCACCTCTTACTTGGACTAGTCAGCTTTGGAACTTCTCCAAAAAAAAAAAAAAAAAAAAAAATACACTGCATAGAAAAATAACCTCAGATAACTTTTAGTTGTACAAATGTAGTCTACACACCCAAATAAGATGACTAAAACTAATCATAATACTTCATAACAATAACAACAAACACCGGAATAAAAGCCAAAGAAACACAGTATTATTTAAGGATTCTTTAGGGTTAGTTTTAAATTCAGCAAAGATGTAAAATTATTAATAGATTCAAAAGAACCCACGGGGTTTGGCCGTTTAAGTTTTCAGATAAGCTGTCCTTCCAGTCCTATTTTTAAAATAATGTTCACATTTACATTTAAAAGACGTTAAATATTTTGATTGTAGTATGCTGTAAACTATATTAATATAGCCTATGCTTCGACATAATTAATTGAAGTCTGTGTTAAATGCAAGACTTCAAACTTGACTTAAGTCTTTTCGTTCATTTAAATGCCTCTACGGTCTCGTTTTTTAATGCAGCTTACTTGGTATTTTTTTTTTAATCCATTTTGAAGAAAACATATGTTCTAATCGTGCACGTGAGTAGAAAAGGAAACGCCCTAATTACCCTACTATTAGCCAAAAGGGTTGAATGCTTGGCGCACCGCCGATCTATTTGGAGCTTGCACACTTCAGGAGCTCGTCCAATCAGTATTTCCCTTCAGTTCAGGGAGGGGTTTTCAGCGTCAATAAAAAGAGCCCCGCTGCAAAATAGGTAAAGATTCGTTCAGAACAGGTTTTGCTCAAGAATTAAAAGAATTCATTAAGACATCAATATGGTTCATTGGACAGACGCCGAGCGCCATATCATCGCTGACCTGTGGGGAAAGATCAACCATGACGAAATCGGAGGACAGGCCCTGGCCAGGTAGGCTTATGCTATGTGAAAATTCGAAATACCTCCAAAAATTTCAGTCTCGCGTGTTTCTCTTTCGGTGCAGACTGCAGATAACATACGTGTGTGTCTTGTTGTCTAGACTTCTGATTGTGTATCCATGGACCCAGAGGTACTTCTCCTCCTTTGGTAATCTATCCAATGCCGCAGCCATCATAGGAAACCCCAAGGTGGCTGCCCATGGAAAGGTGGTCCTTGGTGGTCTGACCAAAGCTGTGCAAAATTTGGACAACGTTAAGAGCACCTACACTCAGCTGAGTGCGCTTCACTCTGAAAAACTGCACGTGGATCCCAGCAACTTCACGGTACGTCTGACTTCAGTAACTACAGAATGCAATATCTCTCTCTCTCTCTCTCTCTCTCTCTCTCTCTCTCTTTTTATATATATGTATGTATGTATGTATGTATGTATGTATGTATGTGTGTGTGTGTGTGTGTGTGTGTGTGTGTATATATATATATATATATATATATATATATATATATATATATATATATATATATATATGTATGTGTTTTACAGCTATTTACATTAGGACTGGATATCAGTAATGGCAAACTCCAGTTTATGACTTTTTATTTATCAACTTTCAGCTTCTTGGAGACAGCTTTACCATAACTCTGGCCGCAAAGTTCGGACCCTCAGTCTTCACCCCTGAAGTGCACGAGACTTGGCAGAAGTTCCTGAATGTCGTCGTGGATGCTCTGGGAAAGCAGTACCACTAAACACGCATCATAATATAAAGATGTGCAGGTCTTTCACTCTGTGACTAGAACATGAAATAAAACGTTAAACAACACGTATTCTTTGTATTGTATTCTCTTGAAAGCCATGCAACTAGTTATAATATAAATTGTGAAACGTATGTAGACTGGAAACTTCAAGTATGTTACTTTAGAACTAGAAGATTAAATGTAGGTGTTTTTTTTTTTTTTTTGTTTGTTTTTATAAGGACGCAACAAACATTAGCTCACTTGTCATCAGCAAACGCCACTGGATGTACATGGGATTCTGATCCATGGGCCTAGTTATTCAATAAGAGGCCACACCAATAAACAAACAAACAAGCAATTAAATAAAATTAAACTGTGTACGTGTGCTTATATTATACCTCTCTGTCGATACGTTAAACTTTTAACCAATAGCCAGTGTTGACTCAAACATCTACATATACTTTTAAAATTGTAATTTTCACAACGTAGAAGTTAAAGCAACTAAATTAGACAATTTTTTTGAGTTATAAGGAAAAGTTACACGTCTTTCTGTGGGAATAATAATCGAGTAATTCCTGAAGTCCCTCACATTATTATTATTATTATTTTATGAAAATAGGAAAATGAACACGCTTAGTGTTATTCAATGGATATTTGTATAGTTAATAGTTCATAGCTATAGGCCTAAGCATCAACATTGACAAACCTGAGATGACGCAGGCTTGAAGTTATAAGCGATAATAGAAACATTGTGTTGAGGGGGTAAGAAGGTCCGAAACTGTTCGCAGATACAAAAAAAAGGTTGCACTTTAAATGCCATGAATGGACATATATGTCTGTTAGGGAATGTTTATACCACAATGAGAAAGGGAAATGGATATTATGAATGTAATTTTTCCATATTACTGTCATTACGGTATCATATTCGGTATTATTTACCATAACCTAAATATGTTGTTGGTATAAATTGCAAATATTTGCACTCGAATTCGTATCTGAATTTCATTTACCTGTGCACCCGATCTAATCTAAATTAAGCTATTGTTTATTTCTCAATCATTCATTCATTCACTGTTTACCTGTTCATCTGCTGGTGAGACATATTAACACGGTTACCGTCACTTTATACAAAAAAAACAATTTATAGAAACGATATATATTTTGTGGAGCATGTATGATATGTATGAGTCTTTGTAAGAATTAATGTATTCCTTTAATTTGAAATTTGTTCATATGTTGATTTGAAAACAATGACCGCCCCCCTCATCTGTATTTATCAGCAAGTGCTGCAGACACAGCGGCGAGAAACTTGTCCATAGCAATGTGCACCTCTGGAGTGAAATCAGCAGGAAAATTGATGGCGAGGGTCACGAGAAAGTTGTGAGATAGAATCTGAAGCAAAAGATGACAAAGAAAAGTGTGAACAATACATTAATACCTTTTCGTTTTTGTAGCATTATATGACGGCATTTGACCACAGCTTACCTTGAAATTTCCTGGTTCTACGCGCAACTTGTAAGCGTGCAGATCACTTAGGGCACTCAGACCACCAACAAGATCATCGATGTTAACCACAGCATCGTTCAGTGCGCCAATAACGGTTCTGCCATGCTTCTTTACTGACTCAGAGCCAGGAGAGAGGTCAGGCCAATGACTAAAATAGATTTTGGTCTGAGGGTAGACAAGAAGCATTCTGTTGTGAGGGGGGAAAAAAGTCGGTGTGCATACGGCAAAGTGTTTGATTTTTTTGTTGTTGTTTTAGTTTTGGCCACTGGTTTAATTTACATAAGAAATTATATTTTGCAGCCTTACCTCACCAGAGCTTCATGGCCAATAGCGTCAGCCTTTCCAGAAACTTTACCCCAGAAAGCCTTGACCAGGGATTTATCTATATCTGTCAGACTCATTTTTGTATTTTCCAGCTTTTTAATTAAGATAGAAGAAAATAAAACAAGCTTTGGAGACGGCTAGGTATTTTATAGTTCCTAGACATGCCACACCCCACAACATGGTCAAGCCCACCTCCAACATATTAAATCACCAAGGCCATATCAATTTGCAGTGTCAGATAACCTTCATAATAAATGTACATTAACACTAAATTGAGACAATAGTTTTGTTTTTTGAGAAAAAAAACATTCATAGATTGTTGATATAGCCTTCTGAAAGACGTAATGAACATAATGTGTCAAACTATTATCAAGGTAAGACTTGATAGGAACTGTGAACTTCAATGTCTTTTTTAGTTGTTAAATCAGTTTCAGAATTGATTATCGACTACTTTCCTGGCCCTCTCACTGTACACTCTAAAACTTTTACATTTAGCAGCATTTATGTTCTGACTTGATGAGTGAAAATCAAAACTTGTGTTACTAAGAATTTTATTAGGGACAAAGCCCTTGCAGTAAACTGCTTGATAAAAGTAACATGACAGCTGATCAAGATATAGATGACCATCTAATTCAGCATCATATCATTGATTATATATGTTCATTCATATATGGATTACTTTATTAATTATAAGATCAGGCCCCAGGCCCTGACAAGGTAAAGCTCTGTAAGCACTAGCAATTTATAAACGTACAATGTCTATTGACTGATGTATAACACATCATATTATTCTAAAGTAATTTGACAAAAATATAATGGATGATGGCTGACATGGTGGTGCAGTGGGTAGCATTGCCTCCTCACAGCTGCTAGTCCCTGGCTTTTTTTTTTTTTGCATGGGTTTCATCCAGGTTCCCACATGGTTTTCCGCTGGGTTTTCAGTTTTTATCCCACTTTCCGAAAACATGCACATATTGGCTAATCTAACACTGACCCTGTCAGTGTTAGATTAGTGTGTATGCGTGCATTTATAGTGTGTATAAATGTGTGTATGCACTGCATCCTATACAAAGAGACCTTGTCCTACCTTGTGCCCAATGTTACTAGGATTGGCATCAGATCCACTGTGACCCTGAAAAAGATAAAGCGGTTTTACTGAAGATGAAAGAATGAGTGTATAGATGATTCTAACATCTTCTTCTTTTTCAATAGTGCTGATTGTCTACTTTAAACTCAGCATTATGTCAGCAAATCAGGAGATTAGAACAGTATAGGTGTGGTCCTGGAGATCCCTAAGGTACTGAAGAACCTGCACAACATCAAGGTAATCTACTTGAATCTCTTAACATTTTCCAAAAGCATCACAAAATTTAGATTGTATTAGAGAGCATGTCCAGTGTGATGCTATTTACTATTTAACAATGATCTTTGCGCAGCGATGCTTTTGGGGAATTCTCCCCAGTCACACCAACTTCAGAATCCACCAGGAACTCCACTTCCCAAAACACAATGAGACCTACAAACATGGCTGCCACGGACTACAATCCCCAACACCTGGCTCCACCAACATGCTCCAATTGGCATACCTGTTTCCAATCACACCCTGGGTGGTTCTCTCTAATCGCACAAGGAGGTGAGAAACAAGGAGTGAGGAAGCTTCCAGAGGAGCTAGGAGCAAGGATACATGTGGAAGTGTATCCAAAGGCAAACAACTCCTGATGGTCACCCAAGGGAGCATGAGTCCCACCAAATACGCACTAGAATTCAGTACTCTCTCTGCAGGAAGCAGATGGAACAAGCCTGCCCTCAAAGCGACCTTCAACCAGGAAGTAGTCACCAAACTGGCTTGTCAGGCTGACAACATGTCTCTCAACTCCACTGATTGACCTAGCCATTCATTTGGACTATCTCATCTGAAATCACCAGGTGCCTAAGCAGACAGTAAGCCTCACATCTGGTTACCATCCTCTAATTGTTGCACACCTAAATTTAACAAAGTTTTTTGTTTTGATAAACCTGTTTTGTTTGCAATTGTTTGATATCCAGAGTATTTTTGTGATTTAAAAAAATCTAAAGGTTAAGGCAATTTTTCACAGCCTTCTTTGCTCATATTTACCAAGGGTGCCAATATTACTGGAGGACAATTATTCTGTTTATGTTATTAATACACAATCTGGGTTCATGCAGAAAATGGGGTTGCATGAATGGAAACTAGCCCTTGTTGAAATGTAGGGGTTTGGAGCCATTCATGTCTGGGTGAAAGAAGACAACATAGAATGCTCATTTTCTAATTGAACATCAGGTAAGCCTAATACGTATATTTTTTCTGTCCATTATCATGCATGCTAGCTTTCGCAGTTCACTGTATGAGGGGCAAGGCATGTAGGCTGATATATTAATTGATTCATATCATTTTATTATTTTATTATTAGAATCTTTTAGAGGAGCATCATAGCACTGAGATTTAACAAAGAAAATCCCTTTGTTACTCTCGCAACTTTGTTTTTGGTCACAATGTCACTATATACTATAATGTCACTATAACTAGAGAGACCGACCTTATACAGATAGCAAAGAACACTACATCCCTGCTTCTCAATCATGGATGTTCTATTTCATGTATTTCAAAGATCAGTCTGTGGAATAAAGTTTTGATTTACGCACTACTGGTTATGACATACTATAGATGAAAGTGCCCCTGAAATCAAATGTATGTTCCAGAGCTTTTTTCTGTCCCTTAGTCTTATGGGCACTGATATGTGATACTGTATCTAAAAAGGTTTTAGAGATTGATTGACTGTCCAGTTAAATGTTCATTAGAACCATATACAGTAAGTCTTGCCCCCTGAGACAGGTCTTGCTCTGCAGCAGCATCTCCCTTAGAAGCAGTAGCAGCTCGTTAGCATCAAGCTTTTTCAGTGTGTTTTGGTTGTGCATCACTGTTCCTTTTACCTGCCAAGAAGGTGGGATTTGTATGAACTTCTGGTTCGTGACAGGCATTTGGAGGAGTGTTTTATCAACTTGGGGCTCTTCAGTGCAGGAATATGTTGCTTCTTCAGATTGAGCAAGAATGCAATTCCATCATTATACACTGTTGGTATTTCGCCATCAGTACAAGTAAGTGAAAGGCTCCCATTTATCTCTTTGCAGTTCTCCATATTTAGCTAATACTCCCAGGTTTGTATATTATATCTCAAAATCAACGGATACTTGTGTAAGTCAGTCAAGTATTTCAATCCAACCAAAGCAATATCACCCTGCAGCTTTTGTCTGGTTTCCCAGAGAAGCTAAGCAGGGATGTTGCCTGGCCAGTCTTTGGATGGGAAAACTAAGGTTGTTGGCAGAAGTGTTATTAGTGAGGCCACCAAGGGGTGCTCACCCTGAAGTCTATGTGGAGCCCGATGCCCCCAGCATAGTGACGGGACACTATCCTGTAAAATAAAAAAAGATGAGACGTTAAAGCAAGGTGCTGATTCCTTGTGGTCATTAAAAATCCCAGGACCCTTCTTGTAAGAGTAGGGGTTATCCCAGTGTACTGGTGAAATTCCCAATTTATCTTTTATAGGGAGATTATTAGAGGGCCTTTATCCATCATGCCCCCCTAATAATCTCCAACCCTGAATTGGCTACCAATTGGCTACCTCTCCATCAACAGGTACTGTGTGGTGGGGGTTCTGGTTCACTATGACTGCCATCGCATCATCCAGGTGGAGGAAGAGACCCTACTCCCACCCATACAATGTAAAGCGCTTATATAAATTTAAGGAATTATTAATGTGATGTCATTCTGACTTCCTGTTTCAGAAGGAAATATATCATCATATAGAATCACAGCTAAGAAGTCAATTTATAGAAACTTAAAGTCTGTGGTGCAAAATAATTTCTAGACAGCACCAGTTTTACACTCCTTCCACTGTATGGTCTAGGATTAACACTCTGACTTATGATCGAATTTACAGTACATTGAACAACTTTATTATATTCTTTAGAATATTTTCAGAAAAAAAGTTTTCCAGCTCCCTATCTGGGTCATAAAGAATGATACAAAGGCTGAATAATCCAGAAATAGCAGTATATAACCCCATGCTGGGTCATAATAAACCAAACGTGTGTGGTCAAACTAGCCCAACGTGTGTTCTGTTGAATACCGACCCAGCAATGGGTTACAGAAATGACTCAAATGGTATTACATTTAAACCACAGTGAGTATAGATTCTGAGAGTTTTTAAAAAAAATTATTATTATTATGACATGACATGACATTATCTGTCTTTAGTGGTTGGTTTTCCTAAGTAGGCTACTATAGAGATATCTAATGTGGTGGTTATAACAAGCATTAATCCAGTTCATTTGATAATGACGCCTGAGAACTTGGGTCGTCTGAGGATAAAAACCCTGAGACAAATGATAAAATTTAAAAAAAAAAAAAAAAAAAAAAAAAAAAAAACATAACGTACTGGGATATAGCTGATAATTACACCCAGTTAAAATGTAATGGGTGTAACAGGTCGGAGCTATTCGATAAAAAGAAACGTGCCTAATCTAAAATTTAAATTAAAATGCAGCCAAGATAATGTTAAAACTCACTGGATGACAACTGAATGTGCCAATAAATTCGGATAAGTTTCGTTAACCAAGTATTATCTTTTTCTTTCTTTCTTTCTTTCTTTCTTTAAAAAAAAGCATATTATACTTTTATTGTAACCATTCGATAAACAGGCAAAGGTTATCTGAATAAATTTTTTTTTTGAATAAACAGATTATGAAATGCATATTAATAGGCTACTTTGTTATGACTAATATATCAATATATCACAAACGTTATATATTTTTGCTATAAAAAGAAATGGAACACTATGCTCATTTTGCTAAATATTAACAATGTAATAATTCCATTTAATATCCTTGGTTAAACCTTGGAATGGAAAACCATTCCACCGGTTGTGCTTTACTGTAGACAATTAGTCTCTACATCTTGCTGTGGGAGGAGATGGAGAGTGAATTAAAACTCTCTGAATCACTCCATCAGCGCAGTCAGCACTGTAAAACTTGAAACTAAAAAAAGGCAGTCATTATGGTCTCTTGGTCACAATCAGAACGGAGTGCCATTGTAGATCTCTGGGACAAAATTAATGTCGATGAGATTGGGCCTCAGGCCCTGGCAAGGTAAAGCTATCTGATAAACCTAAATTTTACTAGTGTATCAAGCCAGAACACATTGCATGATTCTAAAATTATTTGATATAAATAGCCTAGTACATGTTTCCAATATTCTGAAATTTTTATTTATGTATGTATTTATTTTTTTAATTTGTGACAGAGTACTGATTGTCTACCCCTGGACCCAGCGCTATTTTGGCAAATTTGGAAATTTGAACAGTGTAGCTGCCATCCTGGGGAACCCCAAGGTCACTGCCCATGGCAAAGTTGTGCTGAATGCTCTGGACAACGCAGTGAAGAACCTGGACAACATCAAGGAGACCTATTCGAAGCTGAGCCAGCTCCACTGTGAGATTCTCAGTGTAGACCCCGATAATTTCAGGGTATGTCATCTCTTCCCTTTAGAAAGCAAAGTATATTCTGTTTATTATCATGTATCATCTACTGCTTTATAACATGGCATTTCCCCCGCAGCTTTTT